>NW_027491240.1:0-124861 GCF_021521415.1 Bidens hawaiensis | reverse complement strand
CCGAGGTCGTTCAGATGATAGTTGATACTCAAGCACCGGTCTACTGAAAGAAAATGAAGGTGATGTGGTGAAACTGGACCACATGAAGAATGAGACTCTCACCGTCTCAAAATCCTACAAAAGAACAGTCCCACCAGGCCACCACACAAACGATGCTTCGGGCATATAGTCAATCCGTCCTACAGGGCCCCTCCGAAGAGGAAGTGGAGAAAATGCTGCCAGTGATTCAGACGGTCGAGGAATTTACCGTATCAGGAATCCAGCGACGATTCTGACACTGAGGAGGTGGCGGCCCCGGAAGACACAAGGACAGAAGAGGAAAAACAAGGCTGATTGGTATTTAAAATGTGAGGATCTGGAGGCTGGTGAAGAAGTTAGGAGCCGAGAAACAACGGCTGAGATAGATGCGACTGAAGAAAGGCCTGCAAAGAGGCAGAGAAGAAGGTTACAAGAAAGTATCGGAGTTTATTTTCCGATCAACCACGTCCTTCAATGGTACCATCAGTTGGGACTTCTGCTGCCCCTCCTGCTCAAGCCAGCACAGCCACCTAACACCGCAGTCAGCACCCACAACCTACTCCTCAACCTCAACCGGAAATGTCTATACCTCAAAAGGTTGCATCTGAAATTGCTGATCTTCACAAGGCTATGATGAAGATGTTATTGTTCAAGACAGAGCAAGAAGAACAGAATCGACTCAGAGATGAGCAGATTGCTAAACTTCAAGCTGAGAACGAAATGCTCAGGCTTGAAAACAGTCAGCTAAATGCTACTGTCGCTGAACAAGGATCTTCGATCAACAAGCTGAAAGAGTCAAATCTAAGCCTTGAAGCAAAAGTGACCGAGCTGAAAGGAGATGTTCTTCGTCTGGAAGGTCCAACCAATGTCGATGTGGACACAGACGAACTGGACTCTTCTGATGATGGAGGTGAAGGTATTTAAGAGGAATTTGAGTGAATGTAGTGACGACTTAAATGTTAAATCTTTTTAATTAATGATTTGTGTGTAAACTTAGTTTCATATGTAATGGTATTGTATTTCATGTTTATGATATTACATATGTTTATTTAAAATTTGTGTTACATTGTGGTTTTTAATCAACCAGGTGATGCTGATCCGTTTAATGTCCAACCGCTGCAATCAAAAACAGCAGCGGAATATTTCACGTTTTTACTGGACAATCCATATGAGCAGCAAAACTTCGCAAGTGGAGACTTGAAAGAAGGTGAAATTTCACACAATTTCACAGAAGAAGAACTGGAACAAATGTTTGAGCTATACAATGAAGAAACAGGCAAGTATCTGGCTTTGCCTTCAACAGAACAAACATCTTCTTCGGCTGCTACACCTGACTCAACATCATCTACGGCCGCTGATCCCTCTCAATTTGATGAAGTTGAAATGGAAGACTTGACACAGGAAGAATATCCAGAATACTACACGTCTCAAACTGACAATCTTCCTAACTCTGCAAGTTTCTTCCAAAATGTAACAGAGGAGGAAATACAGAAGAAGGCTGACAAAAGGTCAAACACAATGAAACAGCCTTCTGAAGCAGATCAAGCCGAATTCGTTGAGAAAACAGAAGAATGCAAGAAAGCTTTCAACGCTATTCTTGAGAAGATAAGGTCCAGACGACAAGCAAAGCCGACCATTCCTCACACAACGTCTTATAAGATGAAGGGTCGTAGAACTTCAGGAGAGATTATTGCTTGGGCGTGTCTGAAGGATCTTAATTGCATTGCTATCAAGAGAGAAAAAGGGGTTGAGTACTTTCAACGTATCACTGACTTGAAGACTCTTCCTACTTATGATCTAAACCGTCTAAACTATCTTGATATGCTTTACGCCAGTTCATCTCCATTTGCCACGTACTATCAGAGTGTATTGCGAAAGGAATACAACTCAAAATGGAAGATGATCACTCCACAGAGGCCAAAGAGATATACAAGTAAAAAGGAGATCGATCCGATCACCAACAGGCCAATGATTATCTTGAAGTACATGCCACCACTCACGATGAAGAAGATTCCTCTAAGAAAGATGAAGCAGGACTTCTACAAAGCATTCAGGCATTGGTACTATGATGGAAGACTGCATGAAGCAGTTATCGTGCTCAACGACAATGGAAATTGGAGCACAATTCGCATATTTGATCCTATGTGGCTCACAAACTTGTCACGGGAGGATGTCTATACACTATACAAGACAGAGATTCTTTATGCCCCCGAAGACAGAGAGCAAGCATTAACGTATAGAAATGTCATTAGGATTTGCTTTGCCTATGACATACATGCAGGATCAAACTGGAAAGAGCAACAGAAGAAGTATGCACAAGAAACTGAAGCTTAATTGTCATGTTTATTTTGTTTCTTGTTGTAATTCAAGGTTTAATCTTCTGATTGTAATTGTTCTTGAGTTGAATGTAATTTGTTTTGGAACATTGTGATAGATTGTGCTTAAATGTTTATCTAAAATTCCAATTGACAGCTTCTCAGGATATGCGGAACCTATGGTAAGTCTGACTGACTGAACCATTTGATCTTGAGAAAACTTCATGAAGAAAGGAGTTCGTGGATGCAACGTGCGCACCACTAGCTTTGAGAAAAGAGAGAGTGAGATAACTCCAAGGGGGAGTTACGATCGAGCAAGAGAACTCGATTGATTATAAGTAAATAGAACTGGCTCCAAGGGGGAGTTTGTTAGGACATGAAATGTCATGTGTATGTCCCCAGTTCTATCAGGATGGTTCGATATGAAAATAACGATCGTGAAACCAAGTTAACGGACTGAAAATGTCAAAAGAAACTGATTCGATCGAATCAGTGACTGATTCGATCGAACCAGGACTCATTCGATCGAATGAGATACTCATTCGATCGAATCAGTATACGATATATAAACGAAACTTAGGAAATTTCACAAGAGGGAGCACACATTACACACAGTCACGAACCTGCTACTGCCGAAAATCCTCTCTGCCAATCTTCGTCGTGTCGGTCTTTTCCTCCGTCCCTAGGTGTCAAACCGTCTTAGGAATCGTAACCGTGCGTTGTTGATCACCACCGAATCGCCGTGTTAGAGGATTCCGCACTCTAACACGTTGCCCCGTGAATCGTTGGGAAACCGTGTCCCGCACCGGTCCGACACATTACTTGCACAAGTCATCTAAGCCTAACCCACTCAAACGATCTAAACTCAACAAACCCCATCAATCCAACTCAAGAGAACCCAACTACGCAAGCCAACCGAAACACACTCACTTATCACCTAATTTCCAAACCATTCACCATTTGGAGCCTAAAACCCCTCCATACACACGTAAGCTTCATTTTTCCCTTAAAATTTTTTTTATGTATGTATATACAACTAGTGTATTAATAACAACCTCATGTGCTCCAATAATCACTTTTAAATTAACTCCTTCAAGAATAATGATTTACGCTCATATTTTATAAATCATCTTTGAAGAATATAATATTGTCATGATAACAAAATTCTATTATGAGGATTTGTTTTCAAAGGTTATTGAATGATTATATGTGTGATTTCAAGATTTAAATATTGTCACCTAAGGTGATCAATCTCATAATAACTTTATAAATGGGAGGTTTCATTTTGAATGTAGAATTCGAGATTTATTCTATATCAAATTACAACTTTCATCATTTTGCTTAAACTCAATGACCATGGCTTCATAAATCCTTTTTGGGACACTCATAAATGCTTCATACACTAGATATTCTGATACAAATTTTGTTCGATAACGGTTTATGCGAGTTATCACCTCTTATTATCACAAGCATCATTTATTTCATGATTTATTATAATCACAATAGCTTTATGTATGCAAAATTCCTTTAACAATTTAGGTTGCAAGATTTACATTTGATAATGATTTAAATGTTTCTCTAGCTACGCGTTACCGCGATGCTTTGTTAATATATACATTTTCTTGGAAGCGATAGAACGGTTTACTTAAGACTTCATTTTCAATTTTATCCTTTATTTTCAGAAGAGTATACGATACGCGACTTACATATTTCGTCACTAATTCGAGTCTCTCTGTTATTACGATTTCCTTTTCAAATAATGAGATGTTTCGATTGTAATATTATGCACATGAGATTTCATTTTGTGTTATTCAATAACGATTTGTGTAATACTTTCAAAACCTCAATTTCGCTAAAAAAATTTCATTTATATTTTTAAACGATATTTTCATGACCATGTTGTTCATGTTTGAGCATTTATGCTTTTCAAGCAAGATACGATTCTATGCATTATTCTACATCATTTCATTTATTCTATCAACGGCCTATGTGTGGCTGTCCGCAAGTTTTGGCGCTATTGGAAACCGTTACTATAATGATGATTATGTAAATGGTTTCACAATAGAGGTCGTATTCATATTTTATCACATTTCATCGATTATTTAGTCAAGTTGATCAAATTTTGTTTATTTATGGTTGATACATATATGCATCACCCCATGGAACTCACCTCATTCTCATGTTATCACATTTCACGCACTTATATTCTCAATTGCTTATAACCTCACGTTTGTTCACGTATGAAACTCATCGTATGATGTTATTGTTAATTGTTGTCACACCCCATTCTCGGGCCTAGGAGCATGACAACATTGTTGGTTCCACATTTGTAAATAAATCAGAGTTACGTGTTAAAGTGAAAGACTTTTAAAACATGTGGATTTAAAATATAATATTTACAATACAAAAGACGGGATTATAAAATACGCGTTTTAAGTTTAAACTTAAGTATTACTTGTTTAATTACAAACCACCATTTTAAATTTTAAGTTTTAACAAAAAGATCCGAGCCATCAGATGTCTTGAGCACTTCTTCTTCTCAAGCCCTAATCTTGATTACCTGCAAAATGTTTAGAAAATACGTCAGCAACGAATGCTGGTGAATATGCTGACGCGAAAATATTTTCTTTTACTTAATCACCCTTCGAGACCACGTAAGTTTCGGCCCATATTGGCTTAGGAATAATCAAGTTAAAACAAAAATTAAGAATTCAAGTCTCTACACTAAGGCGGTGTTTGTTTATGTCTGAATGATACCATTAAGAGGTCCACATCTGATTCACTCAGATCTAGACTGTTTGGCTGATAAATGTAACACATCTGAATGTTTCAGCCCTCCTCTTAATGATTCAGCTCCAAATGTTTGCTGATTGGTTCAGATGACCGGCATACTCTTTACCATAGCATACAGGTTCGTCAAAAAAACATTTCCCTTCCCCTTCTTTCACCACCAATCTTCACCTCCACATCCGTTTACCACCACCGCAACGATTGTGAAGATCTTCAACGGCAATGATTGAAGACAACGGTTCAATATTCGGTGACATCAACACCGTACACGACACGAGGAAGGTGCTACATTCGTGATCGGCGACGGTAATTGGACGCAGAAGACAAGGCGGGAGATGTAAAATCGCTAAAAGGTTAAACCAAGCAGAAAATCATGGAAAGAAGAACCAGTCATCCCGCGGATCAAAGGCGAGCCATGCTTGAAGCAACCTTGATAATCACTGTGCTAATTGGGTACTACCAGAACAAATACATCTTCATTGATCAAGGAAGAACCTCAGATATAATGTACCAACAATGCTTCGATCAATTGGACGCAGAAGACAAGGCATGACTAGAGCCTGTCAATGCTTCAAATGAAATAACCCATCCATTAGGGCAACTCATATTCTCAGTCATGCTAAGCAATGGAAAACATTCTCGAACTAAAGTCGTCGAGTTCCTAGTGTTACTGGTGACATTGAAGCACGATGTGATTATAGGCAGAGAGGCGATATGTTACTTCAATGCAAACCCATCCATCGTGCATGGTGTAACAACTCGGGTTTTCATTTATTATATTAAATCCAATACCCGACCCACATTCGTTTTCGGGTAATTTAAATAAAAATAGTATTTAAATTATTAACATTAGAAATCATTTTCTTTATTTATTATTATTTTATGATTATTATTCACTTATATTTATATAATTTTACTTAAAAGTTTGAATTATATACCTTTTTTACCCAAAATCGTAGTTTTAACCCACTTTGTATCCAACCCTAAACATCAAGGACTAGATAGAAAATATGATTTATTAATATATATTTATTATTATTATTATTATTATTATTATTATTATTATTATTATTATTATTATTATTATTATTATTATTATTATTATAACAACCAGAGATCCAAAACCGTTTTCCATGGCCCGTATCCAAACCCATCCAATCCGTGACCTGTATAATATCTTGTAGCTTAATCTTCGCATTAAACTCATGATTGATTTTGCAAATCACTCTAATACTAAAAACGAATTCACCAACATCGCTAAATTGGAAAACACGATCAAATTGATATGATTTAACATATTAACAAAACCTGTCTATAGCATATTGGGATTATACCATTAACAGTGGATAATAACTCAATTGACCTTGTGTACACCTCCTACGTGACCCGACGAACCTAACCCTATGTTTAATTGGCTTATAACAACCTGCAACTAATAGAAGGGGATCGCGTTTTGGCTGTCAGCTCCCGTCCCTCGTTGACCGTCAATTCGAAATGAAAACAGGAACCATTAATGCTAGATCTCGAAGGGTTTAACCATCTCACATCCTTATTTGTAATTTGTGCATCTAATCAGGTGAGTAATCACTCCCCTATTTTACCTCCTTTCAAAAGTTTTGGGGACTTATGCGTACCAACTATCAATTTATACATTTTATTATATTCTCAAATGCAAACTACTAATATTTGTGTTGTATATCAATTGAATGACTACTTGCTGTTTATTATTTGTTTATTTATCGCATTCGGAAAGGTTCATCATTATAATCACATCATGTTGTAGTGGCCGGCGTCCGATCGCATAACAATGGTTTCACCGACAAATCAAACTCATTTATGGTAACCAATGCCTGATTCGCATGGCAACGGCTTACCCCACATGTTATTATTTGTTTGAATTATTTATATGCTATGATTTGATTGGTTACACTCATAGTTAACAATTTTGCTCTTATATATATATTGTAGTGTCAAAAACTGGTGATTTTCTCACTCAACCTCGTGTTGACAAACATATCTTTTTTGTGCGTATTAGCAGGTTATCAGCTTGGTTGTTTAGCAGGATAAAGATCACGTGGAGATGCCTTTTAGGATACAAACTTATTCAATAATTGATTGATCATGTTGTAATTTCTTTATACTTGATGTACTTAACTGTAAATTGTTTTATTTAAATAAATTAAATAGATATTGTCATGATAGTATCTTGTGAGCTGTGAACAATCAGTTCGCGCCCTGTCATTTGCCTTAGGTTGGGGTGTGACAGATTGGTATCAGAGCCGAGGGTTTAAGATATGTCGTTAGTGGTGCCCTAGAAACATGCTTAGGACGTCATACGTGCTTATTTGTTTACCTTATGTGTTGTATTTATTTGTTTACAGCTTACGTAATTACTTGCTAGATTAAGTCTTTATATAACCGCTTAGTTAATTGTTTATTTTTATTGTCATGCACACACAACTCCGAAGCTATGCTTCACCTTCAAAATATTTTTATAACTTTGAGATGTCTCACTCTCAAAATATTTTTATGACTCCTCTCAAAATATTTTCATTTAAAGTTAGCTGATTGTTTTTATTAGGAAAATTCATTGAGAATTCCCTAGCTTTGTTTTTGCTCTTTTTCACTTAAAGCTAGGGAGTGTGACAAGATTCCCCACCAAAGTGGAAATTGTCATATGACCGACATTTTAAGCGTTTAACGTAATAGGCTAAATGGTTACATTTTTTATTGTGTTTTATTTCTTTCAAAATGTCTAGTCAGGTGGAAAACCATGGAATGCACTGGACATGCCAGCTGTTCATTTGCACAATTCGTTTTATTTGCGATATTTTGTTGGAGCATTATCATCCGTGGTGATACATGAGATGCTTCAACTACTCATGTTTACATTCATTTATTCGTTATTTAGTTTGGTCGGTTACAACGCCATATAACGCTCATGGGCCGACAAACTGAATTATATTGTGGAGATGTTATTTAGCTGGGCCAATAAAATGCCATTGACAAGCTCATGGGAAGCCCAACTCATACATTTGTTTTGTTTGGCATGCTAAGAAGTTGGGAGAATAAAATGCATGGAAAGCTCATGGGAAATCTAACACATCGAAGAACACTCGTTATTTGTTTATTCGTTTGTTTACTCGTTTACATTTGAAACAACAATTTATTATTTGGTTTATTTACTCAATTATATGTGAATCGATATTTACTTGTTCGATCTATTATCATACACAAAAACATTTTTCATCCTCAAGATTGGACACAAATCACTCATTTATCAAGACTCAGCTATTATTGAGACAATTTAATCAATTTTCACCTCATTGTTGAATTGGTTTTTCTTTAATAATCTTATCATGTTCACAAGTTATCAAGTTATTAATTAACATTTTTATTTTGGGTTACTCATACACATATTATCACATTATCATATTAGCAAACTACGAATAATTTAAAGATTGTTATGGTGCATTATATTAATCAAATGGTTTTCTTATACTCATATTAGCACATCCACAAACCATCAAACATATTTAAGATAATCTATCATATTCACAAACTATTATACATGCTTTCAATGTTCAACCTCAAATTTGAAATTGTTAAACATCTCAATCTTTCATGCTTTTATAAAACTAATCACATTTATCAATTCTTTTTAATTCTAACTTATCCTAAAGTTATGAAAAAACATCAGCATAACATATTTATGTTTCGTTTTACGCACTAACTCATATGAAATCTACACAACTATTCAATCTTTTCATTAAATCTCATCTTTATTAATCATCAACGTTATCTCAACACCAAATAATATCAACCATTTATTTTTTATAACCGCCTTATGACCACATACATAATCAAGGGGATAGCTCTTGCTACCTCAAAAATATAAACTCAATTTCAAAAACATAAATACAATCAATTCAATCTCGTTTATTAACTTCTTTGCTGACAAATTCAATTCATTTACCCCTACTAGTTCTCATAACAGCAGCAGCAGCACCACCACCACCGCCACCACCAACAACAACGACGACAGCAGCAGCAGCAACAGCAGCAACAACAGCAGCAACAACAACAGCAACAACAACAGCAACAACAACAACAACAACAAACAGCAGCAGCAGCAGCAGCAGCAGCAACAACAACAACAACAACAACAACAACAACAACAACAACAACAATTACAACGACAACAACAACAACAACAACAACAACAACAACAACAACAACAAAAACAACAACAACAACACCAACAACACCAACACCAACAACAACACCAACAACAACACCAACAACAACAACAACAACAACAACAACAACAACAACAAAGCTCAAGTCAAATAGTTAAATTATGCTATTAATCAAATCAACAATCAATCTCAACAAAATCATAGCATCTCAAATAAGAAAAAAAAAACTTTATATCAATATTCAGTCGTTATGCTTCACTTGCAACTATCATTATTCAATTCAATGCTCAAATCATTTTTACATCCAATGTAATCGCTTCGATCATCCTTGTTGACATTTGCCATACATTGGTTAGTTCCCAAGCCATCTCACAATGGTCTTTGCCGTCTACACGAACCCCTGCTTTATTGTTTGCTCAAACCCTACACACTCGCTATACATACTTGTTGCAATGATGAAAACTCTTACACCTTCGTAAGGTGTGCCCCCCAACTACTTATGATATCGTACTTATAGGTTATTTGTTTATTCTCATCTATCACAATCCATCTCAATATTAACTATAAGGAATCCTTTCCTTTTCGATTTTCAAGATTTATATCATCCTATCAAAAGTTGTTTTGAAATTTTAATATTCTATTAAAAACAATTCAAAAGTTTAATTCATTTTTCGCAATATTCAATGTAATTATGACCTTTTGGTTTATATCAAGATTTATTAAAGCTTTTGTTTCTAAAAAATTGTGTCTTCCAAACGTTTCGGTAACCCACACGATGGGACGAATTATGCGGACCATCCGACGATTTAAGTAATTAAGGATGCATACGTAATTACCAAAGTCCTCGCATGAAAATCCTAGTGTGTACGATTGTGTGTCATAATTTAGAGTCGAAGGTAGTTTGGAGTAACCGTACAAATGTTGAGATGATAAGGACATGGTGGATACGCTGCTGGTACATCCTATATATACGGTCCTTATCGGATTGCCATTTGTAGCGTTGTTTCTACTACATATAGTTTCGTGCTATGATAAATTTTAGATTTTAAAGTCTTTCTTTCTATTCTCAACAATTTAATTATTATTCACATTTATTTTAGTATTCTCTAACTTCAGGACGAAATTCCCAAAAGTAGGGGATACTGTAACAACTCGAGTTTTCATTTATTATATTAAATCCAATACCTGACCCGTTTTCGTTTTCGGGCAATTTAAATAAATAAAAAAATATTTAAATTATTTACATTATAAATCCTTTTCTTGATTTATTATTATTATCTGATTATTATTCACTATATTTATATTTATTTAGTTTTCTTAATAACTTTGAATTATATAGCTTTTTACCCAAAACCTTAGTTTTAACCCATTTTGTATCCAACCCTGAATTTAAGGACTAAATAGAAAATACGATTTATGAATATATATGTATATATATATATATATTAACCAGAGATCCAAACCCGTTTTCCATGGCCCGTATCCAAACCCATCTAATCTATGACCCGTATAATATCTTGTAGCTTAATCTTCACATTAAACTCGTAATTGATTCTTGCAACTCATTCTGATACCAAAAACAAATTCACCAACATCGCTAAATTGGAAAACACGATCAAATTGATATGATTTAACATATTAACAAAACCCGTCTATAGCATATTAGGATTATACCATTAATAGTGGATGATAACTCAATTAACCTTGTGTACACCTCCTACGTGACTCGACGAATCTAACCCTATGTTTAAATGGCTTATAACAACCTGTAACTCATCGAACGGGATCTCGTTTTGGCCGTCAATTCCCGTCCACCGTTGACCATCAATTCGTAACGAACACAAGAATCCTTGACGCTAAATCCTGAAGGGTTACCATCTCACATCCTTATTTGTAATTTGTGCATCTAATCAGGTGAGTAACCACTCCCCTATTTTACCATTTTTCAAACATTTTGGGGACTTACGCGTACCAACTATCAATTTATACATTTTATTATATTCTCAAATGAAAATTGTTAATATTGTCATGATTGGTACCTTGTGAGCTGTAAACAATCAGTTCGCGCCCCAACATTTGAGCCTTAGGTTGTGGTGTGACACAAGGCATAATGGGTGCCCGATATAATGCTAAATATTTATGTTTCCTGTGTATATTTTATTTAATATTTTAATAGTTTATGTTCGTTTTAAGTCAAGATTTGTATACTACTACACTTTTATGTTTCGCAGGTTCCGGAAGTTGATCATGATTAAAAAGGGCGGAAAACGAGTTAAAAAGAGCCAAAACGGAGTTCCGGAACGCATCAGGAAGGAACCGGTCAGACAGGGGCTATTTAGCAAGTGCTGAACAATTAATTGCAAAACTAGTAAGAGGTCTGAATGGTTAAGAGGCTCTGAACCAGTAAGTGCTGAACCTGTTAAGTCTATTTGGTTGGACCTCTGAATAACTATGAAAATTGACTATTTTACCCCTTCTGATGTCAAGACACCTTCAAAGTATCGAATATGAAGCAAAAAACTCACCATAGTATGAATAATGAATTAATTTATTATAAACAACACCAATGCAACATTTTTCTTTACAAATGTTATACATAAAAAAACAAATTATATAGATACGTTAGAACCATAATAGCCGGTTATTTAAAAATCAACTTTAGAATAAAATCTACCAAAACACTTTCATATATAAAATTAAAGGTTGGATCCGATGGCAAAGTCTGCAACGATTAGCTGGATCCGAATATGTAGCCATCGACATCTAAGACGAACAATACAAAAATTGGACAATAAATCTTAACATAAGTTACCAAAGTAATACATAGCATCTCTATTAAATACATTTTAGTAAGAAATCCTATATCACCATATGTAATACATACAGGAAAAATACATTACAAAATCCATTTTAAATGCAACAAACCTTGTCATAGGAAGACTCATAGCCAACGTAGATATTAGGAAACAAAAGCGTGCTACTAATGTAATTAATATGACATCCACACCTGCGTATACAACACGGAAAATATACATGAAGAGTTAAAAGTTTGGTGTTCGTTTTTAAGCTTTGGCTCAACTCGAGCCTTAAATACAACTTCCCTACAACGGCGCCATTTTCAAAAGTTTGGTGTTCGTTTTTAAGGTTTGGCCACACATACATAAACAAGCACGAACAGAATCATATATGTAATTTGTTGATAAAAATCAACTAAAAAGGAATTTAAAAGTAGAAAATGTCCATAAATCTCACACTTTATCACTCCAACTGCTGCTCCACTCAGTTAGGCTATTGCGGACTCAACAAACTATATTGCAACAACACAATTTTGAGAAGAACCTGATCCAACACTAATGATCCCATATGTTGGGAATGGGAATGAGTATCATCAGCAGCTAACCTTCGTCTACACTGACAGAATTAATGAACATTAGATACTATAAGCATACCCAATTATAGTTACACTCTTCAACAAAATGAACATGTAACAGAAAACACGATTGATAAGGATACCATATAAGCATACCTTAACTGGTTTCCAACTTGAACTACATTTTCTATATCTGAAAAAGGCAAAGAAGACTAAAGCAAACAAGTGGCAAGTTTTATCTTAAACAAAGGGATATCGACACACCATTAACCATATAAAACAACCGACATTTCATCGAGCAACTATCGTGCGCCCAAAGGAACACTATTTAAAGGCCTAATTTCAAAAAACAAACACCTACTTTCTATAGACTATGATACATCATACATTCAGTGTAAAACCAACAAACTTGTGTATTAGATTGACCACAATTTTTGATTTCACTTACATGTTTTAAAACATTGAAATTTACAATATATTACCTTGATGTAAGGATGTATAAAAAACCATCCCATAAAACAATACATAAGTCATTTATAATATTCTAATTACAATGTACAAATCTCAAGGCTTTATTTATAAAACTCACTTTGAAGATGTTCTTGACTTACGGAATCAGACATTACTTTCCATATTGCTCCACCCACAAACAATTCAACTAAAGCACACACGGAGTTTATACTAATCGCAGCAACAGATTTGTTGTCGTGAAACAAGATATAGGGCAAAACCAAGTTGCAAAGAGCACAAGAAGGTTAGGGGAACATGCGATTGAACAACACAAGGGGAGAGATAAGGTCGCGATTAGATTTTGATTGTAGCAGCAACTGAGATTAGATGATTGAACACATCGGTGATGGTGATGGTGATGGTGAACGGTTGTAGCAGTAGCGATTGAGGAGAAGGAAGGAAGGAACGAAGGAAACGGTGGTGGATAAAGTGGGTATTTATGTCCATTTTTTCATTCAGACTTGTTTCAATGCTGAATGGGTAAGATGTTACACTGAATCATTCAGATGTGCTAACTCATTAACCAAACACCCATATGTCTTACCAAATCAGACATGAGCCTCTGAATGGGTTCATTCAGACCCAAACAAACAGGGCCCAGGCCGGTCAGACCAGCCACCCTAAGCCCACACGCTGCGCCGTGCGGCGCCTAGTGGTTGCTGAATGATTATTTTTGTTGTTTTTGTTAATTGTTGGTCCTGTTTTCAGTATATAAACATCCCTAACTTAAGCTGAACATACCGTGCTGCCACCAGACGAATTTGGAGTTCTTGGAACATATTTTCAAGTCTTGTGGTGATTTTGAAGGCACGAGAACAGCCGGTAAAGAGTTAGACGTTCGTGATTGAAGTTTACGGGTTTTATCATCTCTGATTTCCTGTTTTTAAATTTTCACCATGTTTTCGGTTTTATTTGCTTTGTTTGATTTAGATTAAATGATGCTAGGCTAAACTTCATAAACTACCTAGGTCGTGATGAACCTTTGTTTGGTTTGATTTTGATTGGGATTTCTTTCGTTATGGATTTTATGTTTTAAGTAAAGTGTTGAGTTTGAATTAATTGATGCGTATGATTGTTTGATTCTATTTACTTGGATTTATTGTTTCATATTGCCCTTGTTGATTGTTTCTTAGGATAGGGTTTTGTTAGGTCATTTACTATGTGTTCTTGATTATTTTATGATTGATATCGATTAAGATCATAGAAACAATAAAACTAATTAAATAGATAAAAGTGAGATGCTAGCCTAGAAAGCTGTAAGGTGATAAGTTATTGATAGATCTTTGTTAGTTAGAATTGGTAGATTTAGTTCTTCGTAAGGAGTCCGTCTAGGTTTGATCGTCAACTTAGTCTATTAAGTCAGTTGAGTCTACTTATCTATATTTGATTTCCGTGCTGTAAGGTAGGATTTCGTCATAAAGATACTTAGACAAAAGTTATTAAATAACCGTAAGGAAGTTTAATTCATATAACTGGTGAGTCTTAAAACTTGTTAGAAATCCATAGGTGTCTTCTTGAAGGTCAAGGGTCTTGTTCGGGTTTTCTGTCAAGGGTCTATTTTGCGATCTCAGTTTCATAACTTAACTTTCCCAGTTAATTGATTACCATAAATTAGGGGATTATAGCCTAGGTAGTTATCTTTATCATATGAATTAATCTAAGTGTTTTTGATAGTTTATTATTATAACTTATTTAGGGTTAAGTTTTTTTTTTGTAATTTAATTAATTAGGTTTTTAAGTAATCATGATGTTTTAATATTATTATTTAAATAAGTTAGGGTTTACTTAAGTAAAATATAGTTAATCATTACTTAGGTTTAATTAAATAGTTAATTAATAATTAGGGTTTAGTAATTAATTAGTTTAAAATCCTCCCCTCCTTAAACAATATTATTAAATAGTCGTGTCTAATTTGCTAGTTTCGTAATTTAAAGAGTCTCGTGGATTCGATATCCGGACTTACTTAGTTGTACTAGAGTCGACCGGTACACTTGCCGGTTAGTAGTTTAAGTTAAGTTTAAAAGTCTAGAGTATTACTTAGTGTCTAGATTAGCGCATTTTAGTTACTAAATTGTTTGACCACTTTTAGCACATCAAGTTTTTGGCGCCGTTGCCGGGAATTTTGGCGATTGCGTTATTAGCTTTACTTGGACTTATTTGCTACATACGTGCTATTTGTTCTATTTTTGTTGGAGTCGTAGGAGTCAAAGTTAATTCTAGTTTATTTTCATTTTAGTTTTTATTTTTTTAGTCTACTTACTTGGTCCGTTGCGCTTTTTAGGTATATGCCACATCTTCGTTCGCAAGGACCACCACTGGAGAATCTGGAATTTTCTTCTTTGAAGACCGATGCTAGCTCGTCAGCAGAGAAACACCTTTCAGAAGCTAATTCTACACCAAAGTCGTCACCACACAGTTGACCAATAGAAAATCCTAGAAGTCAACCAGAAGTTCAAATGGCCGACGAAAGAACAGTTGCTGCTCAAGCCTTCTATGGCTTAACCGGAAACCAATCATACATCATCATTCCTGAGATCAACAATCCCAACTCGTGGCAGATCCCGTCATACTTCATGAACAATCTCGTTCAAACTAATCAGTTTACTGGGCGTGCTGACGAGGATGCACCGACTCACATTAACCGACTTTATCGCATTCTTAAAACTTTTAATTTACAAGGTGCTACTGAAGATGCTATTTTCTTACATCTTTTTATGTTTTCACTTGCAGGAAGAGCAGCACTCTTGCTTGACACTCAGCCGCCAGACACGTTCACCACTTGGGAAGCACTGTGCTCAGCTTTTATCAAGAAATACTTCCCACCGGCTAAAACAACTATTCTTAGTGTTCAGATTCACTCGTTTCACATGGAGCCAGTTGAACAATATTGCCATGCTTGGGAGCGTTTCCAAAACCTGCTATCTCGTTGCTCACAGAATAGTCTCACACCATGGGCTCTCGTAGAGAAATTTTACAATGGGCTAAACTACGAAACCCAAGTTCGTTTCGACACGGTCGCGGGAGGAAATCTCATGGCAAGAAAGAATGTCACCGAATGTAAGGAGATGTTTGAAACCTTTTCTCAATCGAACTACGCCAAAGGGCCACAACGCGGGAATTCCAATCTCGCCACTAGTACATCCTCATCTTCTCGAGGTGTACACCAGGTTAATCTAGATACTACTGATGGTTGGTTAATTTGTATATGTTTTAGTTTGTTTGTTCTTCAGTTTTAATCGTTTATGTTAGGAACTTCGATACTTCATAAGTGTATTATTGAATTTCAGGTCAAAGGAGTTAAAGTACTCAATTTGGACCTGTTGTGACACGGAATGAAGACCCGGGACATCCAGCACGTGAAACAAGACAAAATAATAATTTTTGCTGGTGACAAGACCCATCGCGATACGCGATGAGCATGCTTGAGGACCCATCGCGTATCGCGAAGGGATTTAAAAAGATGTTGACTTTCTGGTCCATCGCGATACGCGATGGACCAGTGAGGGGGGGGGGGGGTGCTGAAGGGAAAATTATGTTTATATCAACTTTTCCTCAAAGAAAACCCTAACTCGGTTTTAACGAACAAGAGGCGATTCCAGCAGCTCCAAGAGGCGATTTTCACCATCCTAGCTCGTGCCAAGACCCCACGCATGATCCATATCATCCGTATCAAAGATTTAACGATGTCAAGGCTCGGATAATCTCCTAGAATCGCACCTGGGATGTACAGTTTGTAATCGTTATAGTTTTTCTCATGTAACTAAGAACAATATTGTATGATTATTAATGACTGATATATGATTATTGATATTTGGTATTTCTGCGTGTTCAATCGGTTTAGGTTTACATTAGTCTGAACGATCTGTTACCAGTTGCTAGATAATTGATCATATGACTGTTTAGTTAGATTGAATACGATAAAACATACGATTGCCTTTAACTGAGTCACACTGGCAAGGACCGTTTGATAACCAGTGCCGTGTGTAAAGTGATTGTTGATGTATAAGGTTTTGTCTGATTGATCAGTCTGTAGTTAATCGTTAATAATTAATCTGTTAGTTTGCATGATATAACTATTTGTCGCTTACTTGAATTCCCGGGTGTGATTTGCTTTGTCAATTGCTTGAAACTCGTTTACTTGTTTGTTACTTAGTTCACTAAATTCACTCTAATTGCTTGTGTGATCAGCACTAAAAACCAGTTACTTCATAAGATTAAGTATGTACACGAATTACATTGACCACATACTCCTGGTGGATACGATACCTTTCTTATCCTATCTAGGTAGTTTAATTAGTTTTTGTTTGACTTGAACGAAGGTCATGAAAATGGCGCCATTGTCGGGAAGTTAGTGTGCTTAGTGTTTTTCGTGTTATTTGATTTTTGTGTTTAATTTTAATTTTAGTCTTAATTTTTTTTCAATTTTTAGTTTAAATTTTTATTTTTCTTTATTTTACGCGGGTTGTGTTAGTTGTGCAGATATCAGGTTTATGCGCATCCGCCACTCGGGCCGACAGTCACCGTTAATTTTCGAGCACGAAATTGAGAGGTTAGCTCGGCAGAACCGAGTTCAGAAAAGAAATTCAGAGATGGAAGATCAGAACCAGAACCAGAACCAAAACCAAAACAAAAATCAGAACCAGGACCACGACCCACTGTAACATCCTGAAATTTCTAAAAAATAATATTAATTATATTAATTATTATTGGTGAGAAAGTTTACTCGGGTTAGCGGAGAAAAAATAAATAAAGTAGGAGTTAGTATGGGTCGGGCTAGTGTTGCGTAATGGATATGGGTTATGGACTTGGGTTAATAAGGAAGGAAGATGGACCATGGGCTCAAGCTCATGTTCCATAATATTTAAGCCTTAAATCACCCTTTAATCCTTTCATTCCTCATATTCCATACACCACCAAAACACACACTTAGCTCTCTCTCTCTAGCCGAAACCAAGAAGAAGAAGAAGGAGAATCGATCCCGACCCGAGGTAATGCTAGTATGATATTGTAGAGATCCAAACCCATTAGATTTAGTCACGAAATGATGAGCCGACAACGTTAAACCGTTGAAGTCACGAGATCTGGGTGGAATCGGGCATAAACCGAAACTAATATGCGCTTAGGGTTCACCCTAGCTCAGATCTGGATCGAACGGGACGAAAAACGGTGAAAACGGTGGTGAAACAAGCGAGATCTTGCTTTTCCGGCGATATCCCGTTATCCCGGAAATGGCGGCGCCGGAGATTCTGGTTTAAGTAGTGTCAGGAAATGTTCTGACGTAACCCTAGTTCGTTAGTGGAAGCGTAACGAACTAACTCTGATTCGTTAACGAAAACATAACGAATTAGCAAGTAATTCGTTATGCCTATTCGCTAAGCCGAGTTGACGAATTGGAAACATTTCATTAAGATGGGATAACGTACTGGAGGTAGTTCGTTAAGGGAATCAATAACGAACTAAGTCAAATTCGTTAAGCAGCTCGTTAAGAGAGAACTGACGAATGAACCCCAGTTCGTTAAGGGTTCAGTTCGTTATGCAGTTCAATTCGTTAACCAAACCATACGAATGAGGTCCAATTCGTTATGAGGACCAGTTCGCTACAAGGTCCACTTCGTTATAAGGAACTGGTTCGTTATATAGTCCAATTCGTTAAGGACTGGATAACAAACTAGAAGTTTGGCAGAATGACTGAACAGTCCCTGGACTTAGAAAAGAATGAGATACTTACATAATAGCCCTTGGACTTTGATAATTTATGAAGGATACAAATAAAGGTTAACGAGTAATGATTTAACTAATCGGGTAACGATTCAACGAAGTAAAACCGGCTTAGACGTGTAAGACTAATTAAGTAGCAATGAGAGTGGCTAGAGTAGTATTTAATGTTGCAATTATTAAACAGTTAGTCGCACACAGCTCAAGAAGGAGTAACCAATAGCAGAAGAAGTAACCAAGTTCAGGTGAGTTTCTAGCCCCATTTCCTTGTTATGTTTTCGGGACTGTGTGCATACTCGATGTGAAGTGTGAATACACTTACCTTAAGTGGTAAGTGTATGCTATAGATGATATACAAGGTAGCTATTATATAATGCTTGTCGGTACGTGAACTATCTTCGGATATTGCATGTATCGTCAATGATAGTGATTGTCAAGTGGTTACTAGTGTGTATGATTTCTCTGATGTGACTTACTTATTATGCAAATAATGAACTGATCGGAAGTGGGTTATAGACAAGTAGAAGTAGAGTGAGATAGAAGTGGATAGGGGTCTAGTAAGAGTGTTAGTGGCATAACGTGAGTATGTGATAGGTTAAGCCTACGCGTGCCTTCGTTATTAAAGTGGCATAAAGTGGCATAACGTGAATCGTTATTAAAGCGCCATAAAGTGGCATAACGTGAGTGCGTTATAGAGTAAGTCTACGCGTGCCATAGTTATTAAGTGGCTAAGCTGTAGGGGTAATTAAGTGGTTAAGAAGTAACAGATTAGATAGTGGACTATGTGCCTTCAGACATGTATATAAATGCCGGTAGTTGTTGTATGACAAGTTGCTTGATTAACTAGAACTCACTCAGTGTAGCTGACTTTTAGTATGCACGCAGGTGATTTGACCAGAGAGTTAGCATGAGGATGGCACGAGGCATAGGTTGAACGGCTGGCATTTTAATATGGAAGAAATGATGTTTTAAATAAGATGTTTTATGTTATGGTTTCCAAGAAAAGATTAAATGTTTTGTAAAGAATAATTTAAGATAACGTTTCCGCAAAAGTTTTAATTAACTCTGATTGTAAGAACTGTGTTTATGAGTAAATCTGACGCTAAAGTAGGGCTACCAGGTTCGGGGACTTACACCCACTCCCATAGAATAATGTGTTTCACCCCGATACCATACCTCCACCACCAAATTTCAATAACCAAAATGAACAAAATAACTAAAACGCCCAAAATAACTCAGCTCGTGCTTCCAGAACCCGACATCAAAACCGAAACCTAAACTTAAACTTTGACCAAGCTGGACCATCAGCTCCAAATAATAACCCCAATCGCAGATTTTGGATAAATATTGATAATGTTCAACCGAGTATTCTGACAGAAGGTGAAGAAGAGAGGGAAAATAATAATGATGGGAACGAGGGCTTTGAAGTTGAGGATGAGGTTGATCAGTGGGTTAGAAGGAATCAGGATGTTGAGCCCGAGAACGAGGGGTACGAGAGGGAAAATGAAAGGAATGAGAATTTGGAGGCAGAGGTAGAAGAACCAGTAGTTCGAAGACGGGCTGAAGCAGTTAACAGAAAAGGAAGGGATCTAGACAGGGTGAATCGGGCGGAACGGCCGGAAAGAGTTCGTGGTATTCAGGTTAACCGGGGCGGGTTGGCGAACCCTGGGGGGCTCAGGAGGAATTATATGGCCCCGGTTCATGGTGTTAACAGTCGGTTCAGACCGACTGTCTCAGATGGAGCATCCCCGTTGGTCCCACAGGAACGAGTGCCGGGATAACAAACTTTAGCCTCGGCCATATTACATCAACATTGTTCCTCATTTCCACGGGATGGCTTCGGAGGACCCGTATTCTCACTTGATCGATTTTTCGGCTATTTGCGGGTCTATTGGTGATGGTACGTATGATCAGGATGAGGTCCGGCTGCGATTATTCCAGTTTTCCCTAAAAGACAAAGCAAAACTCTGGTTTAATTCGCTGCCGATGCACAGTATCAGAAATTGGGCCGAGATGCAGTAGGTGTTTCTAAACGAGATTTATTCACATTCGAAGACTAGCGAGGCCCGTTCGGAAATTCGCAACTTTTCACAGTTATTTGGCGAATTATTCCATGTTTACCTGGTATAAAGATATGATTAGAAAATGCCCACATCACCAAATCGAGCTGTGGGAACTGGTAAAGTGTTTTGTTAATGGTTTGACATACGAGGACCGAAAGCATCTTAAGGCCTAGTGTCACACCCGGTCCATAGGCGGAAACAACCGGTGTGCGACTCATGAAAGGTTTTTCGAGAGCGCGGTTAAGCAACAACTATATGATAAAATACATGAGGATTTCATTCATAATATAAGTTTTACAAAAAATATCCATAAAAAAAAGTTTACATATAACATATTGAGATTTCACAGTTATGTCCTGCCGAAGGGAGATATAACCGTGAAAACTCCAAAATATAAAATCCTCATAAATGAAATTTCCATAGTTAAACATAAAACCGTAGTGAGACACCGTGACCTCTCCACGTAGCTAAATACCTGAAAGACATGTAAAATAATTTAATCAGTATAAACTGAGTGAGTTAACAAGTTTTGTGACTCGATAAAATGCTTTATAATATAATTCTCATAACGTCATGAATGCAGTATCCATGACTTGCAGTGTAACGTGAATACATGAGTTCGTTACCATTCCTTGACTATATATATACACCATAAAGCCCCACATAACATCCCACGAGTCCACGAGGGAATAAATAAATCGGAAAACTAAGCACCCGTCTTATAAAGTGGCGCGACCACTTACGAGTGGGTTGGTCAGACCAGTAGTACTACCCATAGAGTTCCTCGGCTATAGTTGCCTATAGTTTATGGTTACAATATATACCGGGGACTTTATGTACCATGAGCGCGCCAAATATCTCATGTACACGCACATTGTAAATCAAGATATACACCATGATAAAACATATTTAAACACGTGTCCCTCGCCCCGAAAACAGTTTAAAACATAGTGAAAATATTGAAAATAGGGGCTGTGAGACTCACCTTAAATGAGGAATAATGTTCCGTTATACTTGGTGAGTTTCCTGTATTATATCGTATACGTATGCACTTCAGTACATAATATATAACTATTAATACTTATCCCGATACATACTTATGAGGTGACGGTATATATGTATACTTTTTATACATTAGCGATACGGACGTTAGACAACGTCTTATACTTGTTATGTATATCCGTTATATCCTCTTTATATATATATCCTCCGAGCATTAGGGAATGCTCGATACAAATTATTCGTCGGTAATCATGACGTTCGTGACATGCTTTAGCCTAATAGGTTTTGGAGCTCTCATCGTTAGTCCCCAGGTAGGTAACGGGCCCATCTATGATATATTCAGTTACCAGCCTAGACAGGACGTCCCGACTACCGGCACCTCCACCCTTCCAGTTACTCGCAATGTCCATCACAAAAACCCGTATTTTATATTTATACTTGTGGCACATATATAGGAATATATGTGTATTAATTGTATATATCATTTCTTCATGTATATGATAAGTATTATTAGTATTTTCGTCTTCGTAACATATAGTTATCTTTTACTTTTATAACTCTTACACACATCCTTTTTTTTTATAACATTATACATGGGTATTTTCATTTGCGTATATAGGAATATACGTGTACCTTGGATTTTTACCCGTACCATTGTCGTTATATTTATTTCCAAGTTTTGGTGCAAGGGTTGTACTTTATGTTTAAGGTTCACTTTCATTTATACTTTCATTTTTTTATTACTAGTGTTCCTATTTTTATTATTATTATTATTATTATTATTATTACTATTATTATTTTTACTTTTATGACAAACCCGATACGGTTTTTAATACGTTAGTTATACCCTTTTTAAAGTTTAACATAACCAAAATTCCATCTTTACATTTATATCATCTTGTTTATTTATAAGTGGGTTTTACTACTCAAGATCATTTTTACCTTAACTAGGTGTTCTATTAACCTTAACCTTCCTTAAACACCCTTTAAATCCTTTATATCTTTTACTTAACATGATTTATCCTTAATTATATGTCATTTCAACACACTTCAAGTTTATGTTTATGTCTAATCACCTCATTATGTATACGTATCTTAGGCTTAGTCCATGTTTTTCTACTAAACATTTTATGGCATTAGTACCTTGGGAATGTCGGTTTTTGAGCGATTTAAGACGAGATCCAAGTTCCTTGACGTTAACCACGATGTTAAGAGTCTACATTATGTTCAAATAACATGAAATAGGTGGATTAGGGTCAAATAAAATGATGAGACCGTGGCTGGACAGAATTTATGATTTTCCAGCCACTATAAACTGTTACAATTCACGTTTTGGCTCACCTAGTGCTGAAACGAAGCCGGAAATGGACGTTCAAAAGGTGGTTCGTGATCCTTGCGAGTTTCCTTGGATTCCTAAACAAGAATCACCCAAAAATACCAAGTGGTTTGTGAGATATGAACAAAAGAAGAGAGGGGGGTACTGCTGGAAAATGCAGTTTCCAGTAGTGACCTTTGAAGGTTCAAGGCTTCTTTCTTACCGAGTTTTCCGGGCAGAGATCCGATCAAGGCTTTCTACCACGGTTTAAGGATTTCTTATAGCTTTCCAACGATATATAGGGTTCAAGATGTTAAGAGCAGAATTATAGAGAAAACGGGTTGCAAAGAGGCGGCTGTTTGGTGGCCTGCTGCTGTTCTTCGGCAGAGAGAGGAACAAGGGAGGAAGGGATTGTGTTCTTGTGTTTGTAAATGGTGCTTCTTGATCCAAAAAGTCTGGAATATATCAAGTGGGAGAGGTGAAACATAATCCCTTAAATCTAGGGGATGTCATCTTTCAAGATCAAGTGGAATGGAGTAGTCAAAGCATGGTTTATATTGTAAAATATAGGGGGCGGCCATAGGGGATGTTTAGGAGATTTGATCTTGACTTTGTAGCATCATTGTGTTCCCTAACATGATGTATGTATGATTTATGGATGGATGATTATATGTGGAATGATACATGGCAATTTCTAGTGTTAATACTTGATCACAAAACCGAATGGGGAAAAGTTGGGGTTCGGCTTTGGGCTGCAAAGGGAGGGTATTATGGTCATTTAATAAATATATTGATTGTCCAAATGTAGTGCTAAGTTCAATCTTGGTTCGGGTCTTAAGTGGATAGTTGTTAGGACGAGTTGATCATCGAGTAAACAAGTTATGGAATTTATATTGAACTTGGGTATTATGAGCTTCTCTTAATTTATTTGGTCACCTATAAGGTATTATAGATGGTATGGAACCCGGTATTTATTTCGGTTCCCGGTATGATGTATATTTAAATTTAGCCCGGAGTTATATTCGGTTAAATAGTGCTCCATATTGTAATCCTTCATGGATTGTTTAAATTATTAACTTCATATTATTTTGACTAGTATACCTTTAATTCCTTCATAGTTTCATATCTTGATCGTCTCACTGTATAATGTATCATTGATTTGTGTTGGTACATGTTTTGTAACAGATGATCTTTTGTGTTTGTTAGAATTGAGAGCAACGGGTCAAAGGGGAGACTGTTGGTGCATTTTGTGACCGTCGCTATGCAATTTAGACCAGCGGAACGCCACAGGCGAAGTTAGAACAACTTCGCCAACGGCGAAGTTGTAACAACTTCTGCCTTAGGCGAAGTTATCACAACTTCGCCATAGGCGAAGTTAGGAACAACTTCGCCTACTGGCCCAAGCCCAAGCCCGAGAAGATGTTTTGTCTATATATATGTGTGTCTTGTTTAGGTTTTGTATCCAGAAATCAGTGTGTGTCTTGAGTAGTTTGTTTGTTTAGAGAGAGTAAGTGACTAGGAGAGTCGTGTGAGACGACCCGAGGTAGAGCTCACCTCGGGTCAGTCGTGTTTTCTGTTTGGTTACGGTATGTAACGTGTTTTGATTATTATATTAGAATCTGCAGATTTGTTTATCCCGTTCTTGTATTTGTTCGTGTATTTGTTCGTGTACGTGTTTGTGTTCTTTATCTTTACACCAGTAAACGAGTCTAGGAGGATTCCGCACTCCTAGACCTCGTGCGGATCTCGTATCGATCGGCGACGTCCCCGGGGGGACCTACAATTTGGCTGGTTCGGCGACTATATTCCATTATTTAAATGTTTATGGCGTTTTGGTCCTAATTAGGGAATTAGGACATTACTGGGCATGGTCTTACCATTACCCCTTATATTGGATCATAGATATATATTTAGCTTGATATATTTGTCACCTCTAAACTATTACTGGGCTATCTTCATCATATAGCCGTTCTCATCGGCACTTTATACAATCCTATAGGCATAACGACTGTTCTCGTCCACATTTCAAGTATACTATGGTTTATACCTCATATAAATTATATAAATAACACGTAATTTTGATCAATTATAAAGATTAAAGAATATGGAAAATTACCGGGTGTCACATTCTCCCCCTGTTGGAAGAATTTCGTCCCGAAATTTGTTGTTAGTTAACTGTTATAGTTGGGTCCGGGAAGAGGTGTGGGTACTTCTTTTGAATTTGATCTTCTCTTTCCCAGGTAAACTCGGGTCCTCTTTTAGATTTCCATTGGACCTTTACTAATTTAATCCGACTTCTTCATAGTTTTTGTTCTTTCCAGTCGGTAACGGCTATCGGTTCTTCAACAAAATGTAATTGTTCGTCAATATGTACTTCGTCTAGGGGTACGACTAAAGATTCATCGGATAGACACTTTTTAAGGTTCGACAAATGGAATGTGTCATGTACCCCGTTAAGTTCTTCAGGTAGCTTCAACTTATAGGCCACGGGACCTATCCTTTCCAGGATCTCAAATGGTCCGGTATATCTTGGGCTGAGCTTGCCCCGCTTTCCAAACCTCGGAACTCCTTTCCATGGCGAGACCTTTAAAAGAACTTTATCTCCCACTTGGAATTCCAAAGGCTTGCGTCTCACATCCGCATAACTTTTCTGTCGATCGCGGGCCGTTTTCAGTCGTTCTTTTATTTGAAATATCTTGTCAGTAGTTTCTTGAATTAGTTCAGGACCCGTCATTTGTCTATCGCCTATTTCCGCCCAGCACAAGGGCGACCTACACTTACGACCATACAAAGCTTCGAACGGTGCAGCCTTTATGCTCGTGTGGTAGCTATTATTATATGAAAATTCCACCAAAGGAAGGTGAACATCCCAGCTACCACCAAAATCAATTGCACATGCTCTTAGCATATCTTCCAATGTTTCTATAGTTCGCTCGCTTTGGCCGTCAGTCTGGGGATGGTAGGCGGTACTCATATCTAATCGCGTGCCCAAAGCTTTTTGTAACGACTTCCAAAAATGAGACGTAAATCGACTGTCACGGTCGGAAATAATCGAGACTGGGACTCCATGTCTTGACACGATCTCTTTTATATATAGTTTAGCTAACCGCTCCATCTTATCCGTTTCTTTGATAGCTAAGAAATGCGCGGATTTGGTTAGCCGGTCGACTATCACCCATATGGTGTCATAACCACCTGGAGTCCTAGGTAACTTCGTAATGAAATCCATCGAGATTTGTTCCCATTTCCACATGGGAATCTCGGGCTGTTGTAATAATCCGGATGGTTTCTGATATTCCGCCTTGACTTTTGCGCAAGTTAAACATTTTCCCACATAATTTGCTATATCACCCTTAAGATTAGGCCACCAATAGTATCCCTTTACATCTTTATACATTTTATCTGCACCGGGGTGCACGGAATACTTCGTCTTGTGGGCTTCATCAAGTATTCTTTCACGTAATCCTCCCTTGAGAGGAACCCATATTCGGTTGACAAAGTACAGGGTACCGTCTTCTTTGGATTCTAAGTTGTCAACCATACCACGGATACCCTCGTCTTTGATATTATCAGGTTTCAAAGCTTCTCGTTGGGCTTCGTGGATAAGGGTGGTGAGGTTCGTACTTATAGTTAGCCCTAAGACTTTAACACGTGATGTCTTCACCCTTTCTTTCCTGCTCAAAGCGTCTGCTACAACGTTCGCCTTTCCAGGGTGGTACTTGATTACACAATCATAATCATTCAATAATTCAACCCACCGTCGTTGCCTCATGTTTAATTCTTTTTGATCAAATATATGTTGTAGGCTTTTATGATCGGTGTAGATTGTGCAATGGGTGCCGTATAAGTAATGACGCCATATCTTAAGTGCAAACACCACTGCGCCCAATTCCAAATCGTGAGTGGTGTAATTTTTCTCGTGCACTTTGAGTTGTCGTGACGCATACGCGATGACTTGATTTCTTTGCATAAGGACACAACCAAGTCCTTGATGCGAAGCATCGCAATAAACTACGAAGTCATCCATCCCTTCTGGTAAGGCTAGAATAGGTGCACTGCAAAGTTTCTGTTTTAGCAACTGGAACGCCTTTTCTTGTTTATCTCCCCAATTAAACGACTTATCTTTCTGTGTGAGCGCAGTAAGGGGTTGTGCTATCTTCGAGAAATTTTCAATAAACCGTCGATAGTAGCCTGCCAGACCTAAAAATTGTCGTATTTCCGTCGGCGTCTTCGGCACTTCCCAGTTTTTAATGGCCTCTACTTTTGAAGGGTCAACATGAATTCCCTTCTCGTTGACGACATGGCCTAAAAAGTGTACTTCTCTTAGCCAAAAATCACACTTTGAAAACTTTGCATACAACTTCTTCTTTCTCAACAATTCTAAAATCAATCGAAGGTGTTGCTCGTGCTCTTCTTCGGTTTGGGAATAAATTAATATGTCATCTATAAACACTATCACGAACTTGTCAAGGTAAGGTTTGCACACTCGATTCATTAAGTCCATGAACATGGCAGGTGCGTTCGTTAGCCCAAAAGGCATGACTAGAAATTCATAATGACCATACCTCGTTCAGAACGCAGTCTTTGGTACATCGTCCTCGTGTATCTTCAGCTGATGGTACCCGGATCGTAGATCTATCTTGGAATAGAAACTAGATCCCTGTAATTGGTCAAACAAATCATCAATCCTCGGTAAAGGGTACCGATTTTTGATGGTCAGTTTGTTAAGTTCCCTGTAATCAATACACATACGGAACGAACCGTCTTTCTTCTTGACAAATAGTATCGGGGCTCCCCAAGGTGAGTAGCTCGGGCGTATGAAACCCTTGTCTAGTAGCTCCTGTAATTGATTCGATAGTTCTCGCATTTCCGAGGGAGCTAATCGATAAGGTGCTCGCGCTACTGGTGCATCTCCTGGTACTAGATCGATTCGAAACTCCACTTGTCTTTGAGGTGGTAACCCTGGTAGGTCTTCTGGAAAGACATCGGGGAAATCTCTTACTATAGGTATACTTTCTATCTTCCTTTCTTCATCCTTCTTCTCCACCACGTGGGCTAAGAAAGCTTGACACTTCTTTCGCAAGCACTTTCGTGCTTTCATACACGAAATTAACTTCATCACAGTGCCAGGTCTTTCTCCTTGAATGGTCAGCGTTTCACCACTTGCCAAGGGTATGCGGATTTGCTTGTCATAACAATTAACTTCAGCATGGTTCTTTGCTAACCAATCCATGCCTAAAACGACATCAAAACTTCCTAAATCTATCGGCAACAGATCTACGTTAAATTCATGTTCTCCCATCACTAGTACGCAACTTTCCACTATATCGTCTGATCGTAACTGTTTGCCATTAGCTAATTCTATAGTATAGGGCGTTGCTAATTTACTAGGTGCTAAACCAAGTAGGTCTTTAAATTCAGTGGATATAAAACTTAAATCCGCACCAGTATCAAATAACACAGACGCATAGTGGTTGTTAAGTAGGAACATACCAGTGACGACATTTGGGTCTTCCTTAGCTTCACCCGCCCCGATAACAAAAGCCCTAGCTTGAGCTGTATTCTTCATCTGCGGACAGTTCTTGATAAAATGACCCGTATTTCCGCACCCATAATAAGCTCGTGGTGTCGTTTTCCCCGGTTCTTGCTTCACAACTACTGCACCATTCTTAATTCTACACTTAGCTTCCACATGCCCTCTCTTGTGACAATGCTTACACACAATACTTGAGCAGTCACCAACATGATAATACTTGCATTTGTCACACCACGGGTTTGACCCGCTATACGTCTTCCGTGGTTGATCCGTGGTCTGGGCGGCATACACTTTCACAGTTTCTTGTTTCTTGACAGGGGGTTCTTTGGAACTTGACCCTTGATTACGAGAGGCCCAGCTCCTCTTGTGATTGTTATGGCGGCTGTTGCCGCGTTGGGAGAATGGTTGGCTTGCTTCCTTCTGAGTTGGCTTTCCTAGGGTGCCAGCTCGTACTGCATCTTCTGTCAGACTCAGACCTAGTTCAACAGCCTCGGCCATGGTCGCAGGCCTAGTGGCCGTGATTGGTCCCCTGATAACTGTTGCTAATCCTCAGATGTACCTTTCAACTCTCTTTTCTTCGGTGGTGGCCATATGAGGAACTATTCGGCATAGCTCGTGAAATCGCGTGTTATATGCTGTGATGTCGGCTCCCTTCATGGTGAGCGTCCAGAACTCATTTTCCAACTTCTGCATCTCAGTCCTTGGGCAATATTTCTTTTCCATCATCTCCTTTAACTCTTTCCAGGTCTTACCATAGGCCACGTCTCGGCCTAGGGTTTGTACTTGTAAATTCCACCACGATAGGGCTTCATCTTGAAACATACATGTCACGTACAACACTTTCTGTTTTTCTGTGCATCCACTGATTGCTATCACAGATTCTGTCTTCTCGATCCAACGGATTACTCCTATGGCTCCTTCCGTTCCCTTAAAGGACCACAGTTTGCATGTCATGAAAATTTTGTAGGAACATCCTCGTTCCTCACCGCCAGTCTCTGGAGCTACATTTTCAGTGTTTGCGGAATTCCTTCGTTCTTGACTTGAGTCGCCCCTACTGGCTTCGTAGGCGGCTATCGCTTGCGCTACGACTTCTTGTAATTGCGCAGGTGTATTAGGTAAACTGTCGTTCCTTCTCCTTGGCATTTTCCTTCAAGTTGAGAATAAGAAGGATCGGTTAGTATTGGCATCACGCTTGTATGTAAGTAGTTGTAGGGTTCGATACTTATTACATTCACACCCATATATTTGCTTATAGTCATACTTATTAATCATATACTCGCATACATAGATTTTATTATTACATCTCATTATACCACATCGTATACTCACACTCATATATCATAAACATAACTTCATTACATCAAAAGATTTGATTACATAAGTTTATGTTTAAGTCTACTACAAACTCCTACAACATACAAGCGTTTTGCCAAAAGATCGGGTCGTAGTCCGTAATATATTACTTCCCATACATATGATTACTACCCGCTAATTCTAGTCTATAGTCGCTTCATGGCATCGGTGGTGGCGGTGGTGGAAACACGTCTCCCAAAAAGGCTTGAATTGTCTTAACCTCATTTTCCAATTTCATCACCCTTCGTTCGGCGGCAGCGGCCCGACTCGTTCCCACATCAGCTAAGTGCAATGCATCTCTTACCATATGCTCGAACTTTAGCACTCTCATCCTTGCGTCCGAGATCAAGTCATAGTGATTATCAAGGCGGAGACTGGTCTCACAGGCCTTGCCTTTCACGCTCTCCATAAACACCTCGACCCTCTGCTCCCAATCCATGAGCCATTCCTCAAGGGCCTTTCTCTCAGCCTCGGCGGCTGCTGCGGTCGGTGGTACGGGGACCTCTGTATCATCGGAGGTAGCGCGCCCTTGGGGGCGTGAGGACTCGCCTACCTCATGTATAGTCCGGGGCACCTCATCGTCGGAGTCCGTGGCATACCTTTTCAGCCCGGCGGCTCGTATCTCCTCGGAGGGCACTGCAGCCAGCTCCTCCATCTCCTCAAGGTCGTCGTCGTCATAAGTTACCTTGTCGTCCTCATCGAGCCTGATTACCTCGGTAGGCTCGTCATCGGAGATCTCTATAGGATCATCAGGAATTGGAGCAACGTCGCTCATCTGGACACTGCTGCTATCAGTGTTAGAGTCAGAGCCGGAGTCGGAGTCAGTGATGGCTAGGCCATGATATGGATCATTGTTCGGGAAGGCCATCGCTGAAAGGATTAAGGTTTAATTAGTGATAATATCGCTTTTTTTTTTTTTTTTTTTTTTTCTATCCCTTATTTTTGGTCATTCCTATACTAGACCATTAGTTGCGATAAAGGTGTCGTGAAGACACGTGCACTCTCGTGTAATGCAAGTTTTGAAAACATGTCATGCATGAAAAACGTTTTCATGAGGGAATCTAAGGGGTTATAGCCTAGACTCAGGGTTGAATCCTAGTTTGCTATAACCTGGCTCTGATACCAGTCTGTCACACCCGGTCCATAGGCGGAAACAACCGGTGTGCGACTCATGAAAGGTTTTTCGAGAGCGCGGTTAAGCAACAACTATATGATAAAATACATGAGGATTTCATTCATAATATAAGTTTTACAAAAAATATCCATAAAAAAAAAATTACATATAACATATTGAGATTTCACAGTTATGTCCTGCCGAAGGGAGATATAACCGTGAAAACTCCAAAATATAAAATCCTCATACATGAAATTTCCATAGTTAAACATAAAACCGTAGTGAGACACCGTGACCTCTCCACGTAGCTAAATACCTGAAAGACACGTAAAATAATTTAATCAGTATAAACTGAGTGAGTTCACAAGTTTTGTGACTCGATAAAATGCTTTATAATATAATTCTCATAACGTCATGAATGCAGTATCCATGACTTGCAGTGTAACGTGAATACATGAGTTCGTAACCATTCCTTGACTATATATATACGCCATAAAGCCCCACATAACATCCCACGAGTCCACGAGGGAATAAATAAATCGGAAAACTAAGCACCCGTCTTATAAAGTGGCGCGACCACTTACGAGTGGGTTGTTCAGACCAGTAGTACTACCCATAGAGTTCCTCGGCTATAGTTGCCTATAGTTTATGGTTACAATATATACCGGGGACTTTATGTACCATGAGCGCGCCAAATATCTCATGTACACGCACATTGTAAATCAAGATATACACCATGATAAAAGATATTTAAACACGTGTCCCTCGCCCCGAAAACATTTTAAAACATAGTGAAAATAGTGAAAATAGGGGCTGTGAGACTCACCTTAAATGAGGAATAATGTTCCGTTATACTTGGTGAGTTTCCTGTATTATATCGTATACGTATGCACTTCAGTACATAATATATAACTATTAATACTTAGCCCGATACATACTTATGAGGTGACGGTATATATGTATACTTTTTATACATTAGCGATACGGACGTTAGACAACGTCTTATACTTGTTATGTATATTCGTTATATCCTCTTTATATATATATCCTCCGAGCATTAGGGAATGCTCGATACAAATTATTCGTCGGTAATCATGACGTTCGTGACATGCTTTAGCCTAACAGGTTTTGGAGCTCTCATCGTTAGTCCCCAGGTAGGTAACGGGCCCATCTATGATATATTCAGTTACCAGCCTAGACAGGACGTCCCGACTACCGGCACCTCCACCCTTCCAGTTACTCGCAATGTCCATCACAAAAACCCGTATTTTATATTTATACTTGTGGCACATATATAGGAATATATGTGTATTAATTGTATATATCATTTCTTCAAGTATATGATAAGTATTATTAGTATTTTCGTCTTCGTAACATATAGTTATCTTTTACTTTTATAACTCTTATACACATCCTTTGTTTTTATAACATTATACATGGGTATTTTCATTTGCGTATATAGGAATATACGTGTACCTTGGATTTTTACCCGTACCATTGTCGTTATATTTATTTCCATGTTTTGGTGCAAGGGTTGTACTTTATGTTTAAGGTTCACTTTCATTTTTTTTATTACTAGTGTTCCTATTTTTATTATTATTATTATTATTATTACTATTATTATTTTTACTTTTATGACAAACCCGATACGGTTTTTAATACGTTAGTTATACCCTTTTTAAAGTTTAACATAACCAAAATTCCATCTTTACATTTATATCATTTTGTTTATTTATAAGTGGGTTTTACTACTCAAGATCATTTTTACCTTAACTAGGTGTTCTATTAACCTTAACCTTCCTTAAACACCCTTTAAATCCTTTATATCTTTTACTTAACATGATTTATCCTTAATTATATGTCATTTCAACACACTTCAAGTTTATGTATATGTCTAATCACCTCATTATGTATACGTATCTTAGGCTTAGTCCATGTTTTTCTACTAAACATTTTATGGCATTAGTACCTTGGGAATGTCGGTTTTTGAGCGATTTAAGACGAGATCCAAGTTCCTTAACGTTAACCACGATGTTAAGAGTCTACATTATGTTCAAATAACATGAAATAGGTGGATTAGGGTCAAGTAAAATGATGAGACCGTGGCTGGACAGAATTTATGATTTTCCAGCCACTATAAACTGTTACAATTCACGTTTTGGCTCACCTAGTGCTGAAACGAAGCCGGAAATGGACGTTCAAAAGGTGGTTCGTGATCCTTGCGAGTTTCCTTGGATTCCTCAACAAGAATCACCCAAAAATACCAAGTGGTTTGTGAGATATGAACAAAAGAAGAGAGGGGGGTACTGCTGGAAAATGCAGTTTCCAGTAGTGACCTTTGAAGGTTCAAGGCTTCTTACCGAGTTTTCCGGGCAGAGATCCGTTCAAGGCTTTCTACCACGGTTTAAGGATTTCTTCTAGCTTTCCAACGATATATAGGGTTCAAGATGTTAAGAGCAGAATTATAGAGAAAACGGGTTGCAAAGAGGCGGCTGTTTGGTGGCCTGCTGCTGTTCTTCGGCCGAGAGAGGAACAAGGGAGGAAGGGATTGTGTTCTTGTGTTTGTAAATGGTGCTTCTTGATCCAAAAAGTCTGGAATATATCAAGTGGGAGAGGTGAAACATAATCCCTTAAATCTAGGGGATGTCATCTTTCAAGATCAAGTGGAATGGAGTAGTCAAAGCATGGTTTATATTGTAAAATATAGGGGGCGGCCATAGGGGATGTTTAGGAGATTTGATCTTGACTTTGTAGCATCATTGTGTTCCCTAACATGATGTATGTATGATTTATGGATGGATGATTATATGTGGAATGATACATGGCAATTTCTAGTGTTAATACTTGATCACAAAACCGAATGGGGAAAAGTTGGGGTTCGGCTTTGGGCTGCAAAGGGAGGGTATTATGGTCATTTAATAAATATATTGATTGTCCAAATGTAGTTCTAAGTTCAATCTTGGTTCGGGTCTTAAGTGGATAGTTGTTAGGACGAGTTGATCATCGAGTAAACAAGTTATGGAATTTATATTGAACTTGGGTATTATGAGCTTCTCTTAATTTATTTGGTCACCTATAAGGTATTATAGATGGTATGGAACCCGGTATTTATTTCGGTTCCCGGTATGATGTATATTTAAATTTAGCCCGGAGTTATATTCGGTTAAATAGTGCTCCATATTGTAATCCTTCATGGATTGTTTAAATTATTAACTTCATATTATTTTGACTAGTATACCTTTAATTCCTTCATAGTTTCATATCTTGATCGTCTCACTGTATAATGTATCATTGATTTGGCCGGTTCGGCGACTATATTCCATTATTTAAATGTTTATGGCGTTTTGGTCCTAATTAGGGAATTAGGACATTACTGGGCATGGTCTTACCATTACCCCTTATATTGGATCATAGATATATATTTAGCTTGATATATTTGTCACCTCTAAACTATTACTGGGCTATCTTCATCATATAGCCGTTCTCATCGGCACTTTATACAATCCTATAGGCATAACGACTGTTCTCGTCCACATTTCAAGTATACTATGGTTTATACCTCATATAAATTATATAAATAACACGTAATTTTGATCAATTATAAAGATTAAAGAATATGGAAAATTACCGGGTGTCACACCTAGTGTAACGGTCAATTGCTGTATCAGCCTGAGGAGGATGATTGGGATTTTTTGGAGTTTATGTGTGAAGATTCTAAGGCAGAAGCAGTAGCTGAAAGACGAAGACGTGGTAATTCCTCCAGGTCAGTCAAGTCAGTCACGAGTGAGTCTGAAAGAATTGCTGAGTTAGAACGTGGACTGGCTAGGAACAGAAAGGGTAAGAAGAAAGAAGTCGGGAGGGTTGGTGTTAAATTCCCGGTTTGTGAATATTGTGGCGAACTCGGGCATAAGGCAAAAAATTGCCCCGAGTTTTATAATGACGAGGAGGATGAACCCGAGGAAGTTAATTATGCTTACGGGTATTCCAATGGTCAAGGGTTGAATTTAAACACCTATCACCCGGGCCTGAGGAATCACCCGAATTTTCGTTACGGGAACGCGTCTACACAGTTGAACCCGGACTTTCAGGGATCGAGCCAGAATAGATCGCAGGGTAATTACCGCCAGGACGGTTATCAGCAGCAGCAACAGGGTTCGTATGATCAAAATCGGGTGTATGACAGAGACAGTAACCGGGGTGGAAATTCATCGGGTAATCAGGACCAGTATAGGGGGTACTTGGGAAATGCGGGTGTCACACCCTCAAAATCCACTCACGGAGTTTTACCGTCAGAGGGTGTGAACTGGCAGAATCGGAATCATCAGTTATAATCAAACCATAAAAACGTTTAAATGCAAATGAGTGCGGAAGCGTAAAAAAACTTTAATTAAAAAGTTGCGTCACGCAGGACGACTTAAAACCAAAGATAACTGTTAAAAATAAGTTTGCAGAATAAAAGTGTTTTCATTTAATGCATGCTCCTAAACCGCGCGCCCGCCTCGGCTACCTGAGAATAACATACTAAAAGTGTCAACACAAGGTTGGTGAGTTCACAAGTTATATAAGATAAATCGTTTAGCGTTTGCATTCAGCGTTTACGTTAAGTGTTTTGCGTAACCACGTTACGGCGTTTAAGCGTTTTGCGTAACCACGTTACGGCGTTTTGCGTTTTGCGTAACCACGTTACGGCGTTTTGCGTTACCAGATAATGTTATGTCAAATTATATATCGATAGGTAGCTAATCTATACAACAAGTATTACTAAGTGGTTCGACACCGAAGCTGACTGTTTATCAAGTGCCCGTCACCAGGTCAATCCAGACCATGGTAAGTGTTAGCCAAAATTACACCCACTCAACCTCCAGTTGAGCTTAGCGTCGGGTGGGGTTTGTCAAACCCAGTAGTACTACTCAACAGTGACTCGCTATTCTAAATATTAACCGGTTCGATGTGTGGGACTTCAAATGTTACGTTTGCCGCTTAGTCTTTACAAGTGATATATAATTTATAACAAAATCTTAAATATGCGTTTATCTCAAAAATGCGTTTATCGGAGTATGTTATCTCCCCCAAGTGAAAAACGTTTGAAAACAGTTTAAGAGTGGGGTAAGTGAACTCACTGTTTGCGAAGAATATCCCGAATTAGATCACCAAGTGATGCGCGTCGTAGAAACTCTCTAGCGTTCTAAATAACAAAGAGATTTTCTAAGTATCGGTATGTTTAACGAGTCTCTAGACTCGGCACATAACACCTATGCACGTAACATGTTTCGTGTTTCGTTTGTGAATCGTGTGTGACTTAAACAAGTACAATTGTGATACGATACGTGAGTGAACAATTACTTTTGTGTCATGTATTAATAACATACTTTACTAGCAATTATCCCCGTAAGGGCATTTTGGTCAACAAATAACAATTACTAGCCATTATTCCCCATAAGGGCAATTTGGTCAAATCATGGCAATCAATTTGCAACTATTCCCCGCAAGGGTATTTTGGTCAAAACATAACAATTATATAAGAAATATCATATTTCATGCATTTATACACAACTCAGCAGCTAGTTTCACTGTGACAGAATTTCTACTTGAAAGATTGTACTATTTCACCGATCATATCATCTCAATTAATTCACCAAAAGTCACAACTGAAACATACATGTCTTAGGTTTCCAGAACATATTTTATCTTATTTTTATTCCATATAGATTTCTCATAATGATCAAAACACTACAGTAAACTCATATCAGTCAGATTCATGCGCAACAGAATGTTATTTGCAATTCCCGTTAAACGAAAAATCCAATAAATGCAAGACCACTTGGGTTTGGTTCCTAACTCAATGAGTCAACTTCCAGAAGTGGAACCAACCCAATTGGTCTCGTAGTTCATGAGATATAACATTTACAACATAACCTAACAGCAGGTCTAACAGCTCAGCTTTGCACAACGTTTTTGTAAAATCATAAAAGTAAACTTCTACTTGTCCAAAAATTACAAACTTATACTTTATAGAAACTAGACTCAACCTAGTTTACTGCAGTACCCACAATCTCAACCAATTTTCACGTTTACACTTCGTTACAGTCACTTAAACATCGTATACACATTCTGTCCAGAATCTGTTCACATCAAAACTCAACAATTTAACTATCTATGGACCATAAATCAATCATATAACATGCTAGACACTACAACCAGTATCCATGCATATCAATTACACCATACATACAAGATTAGGGTTTGTGTTTTAACTCAAATCAAAGACAACAATCAATCAAGCAACAACATCAATACTAGTTATCAATCATCATGAATTCAACAACCATCATGTTAACTCATACATACATATAAAAATCGGCTGCCTAGGGTTCTTAATTAACCCATTAAACATCAAAATTAAACAACAAGAAGGTAAAGGATGATCAATTATACCTTCCTAGCACCTAGTTCTTGGATTAAACACTTGATTAGGGCTTGTATGTGTGTGTGCTTGTGGACGGAAGCCAAGAGGGAGCAAGGGAGGGGCCGATCGGAGCTTGTAGGTTTATAATAATAAGTTAGGGTTAAGTGTTAAGGTTATATTTATAGATATACAAGTTACACTCTAGTCCCTCTACTTTCAAGTGTTGTTTTTCTAGCCTAACTAGCTTGTTTTCGTCTTGAGTTAACGTTTATAATCATGTTATCACATAACACATAAGTCTAACACATAATTATCACATAATTATTGTTTTGACGTTTTTCGTTTATTTATCAATCGTTTGCGTCAACTCGTTTGCGTTTCGGTGCAAATCCCGAAAGACTACACATGTAGTAAGTGTTAAGCGTCATTTAAACCCTAGTTTAAATGTAATGATGTGTGCGTTATAGATTCAATGATCTTAAAGTTTGAATTGACGGAGTTGAGTTAACGGAGTTAACCTGAAATTGACGATTGTCACATCATTCCCATGTTAAAGAATTTTCGTCCCGAAAATTTGAGTCAAGTCGTGATGAGAGTCTGAAAGAGTAAAAAAAAAATTTTCAGTTTGTCATATCATCCCCTAGCAGAAAGAAATTTCGTCCCGAAATTTAATTCATACCTCCGGTGATGTTTGACGGTTTGCCGGGTTTCGCGGTTTTCGGTGTTTGGTTAGCCCTTCAAAAAGGTGAGGATACTTTTTCATCATTTGATCCTCGCGTTCCCACGTGAACTCCGGTCCACGTCTCGAGTTCCAACAAACCTTAACGATTGGAATTTTGCTGTGTTTGAGCGTTTTGGTTTCCCAGTCCAAAACCTCGACTGGTTCTTCAATGAAACGTAACTGTTCATCAACTTGTAGTTCCTCCAAAGGGACTACTTGGGATTCATCAGATAGGCATTTCTTCAAATTTGATACGTGGAATACATCGTGTACGCCACTGAGTTCTGTTGGTAGGTCCAGTCGGTACGCCACCGGGCCAATGCGCTCAGTTATCCGGTACGGACCAACATACCGTGGGTTGAGTTTGTTTCGCTTTCCAAAGCGAACCACACCTTTCCAAGGTGAGACTTTGAGTAACACTCGATCGTTCACTTGAAATTTGAGAGGTTTTCGGCGCTTGTCGGCGTAACTCTTTTGGCGGTCTCGTGCTGATGCCATGCGATTTCGGATTTGAACAATCTTTTCCGAAGTTTCGAGTACCAGTTCTGGACTAGTGATTTGGCTGTCACCCACCTCTGCCCAGCAGAGTGGTGATCGACACTTCCGTCCGTACAACGCTTCAAACGGCGCTGCCTTAATACTTGCGTGGTAGCTGTTATTATACGAAAACTCTACCAAAGGTAAGTGGGGTTCCCAACTTTTTCCGAAATCTAAAACGCATGCACGCAACATATCCTCCAGGGTCTGAATAGTCCGTTCACTTTGCCCATCCGTCTGAGGATGGTATGCTGTACTCATATCGAGACGGGTGCCCAGTGCGCTTTGCAGCGACTTCCAAAAGTGCGAGGTGAAACGAGAATCTCGGTCGGAAATGATCGAGACAGGCACTCCGTGTCTAGACACCACTTCTTTCATGTATACGCGAGTCAGTCTTTCCATTTTGTCCGTTTCCTTAATTGCTAGGAAGTGTGCCGATTTAGTCAACCGGTCAACGATCACCCAGATGGTATCGCATCCCGTCGGTGTCTTAGGCAAACCCGTAATAAAATCCATTGAGATGTGCTCCCATTTCCACATTGGGAGTTCCGGTTGTTGCAGTAGACCAGATGGTTTCTGGTATTCTATCTTGACTCTGGCACAAGTCAAGCATTTGCTCACGTAGGTGGCAATGCCGGCTTTCATGTTCGGCCACCAGTAAAGTGCCTTTAAATCATGATACATTTTGTCTGAGCCAGGGTGGATAGAATATCGGGACTTGTGAGCTTCGTCCATCACTAGAGTTCTCAACTCTCCGTATCGTGGAACCCAAATCCGGTTCTCAAAATATCGGACCCCGTCCGATCTGGTTTCAAGTTGCTTGTTCATGCCCCGCATGAGTTCCGATGGGAGATTTTCATCTTTCAAAGCTTCAAGTTGCGCATCGCGAATCTGATCGGGTAAGCTGGCATGAATCGTGAGTTGCAATGCTCTCACCCGTCTGGGTTTATCTGTTTCTTTTCTGCTGAGGGCGTCGGCCACCACATTGGCCTTGCCAGGGTGGTACTTGATGGCACAATCGTAATCTTTAAGCAACTCGACCCAACGACGCTGTCGCATGTTCAGCTCCTTCTGATCGTAGATATGTTGGAGACTCTTGTGGTCGGTGTAAATGGTAAACTTGGTACCGTACAAGTAATGCCTCCATATCTTAAGAGCAAACACCACAGCTCCGAGTTCCAAATCATGGGTCGTGTAGTTCTTCTCGTGAAGTCGTAGTTGTCGAGAGGCGTAGGCTATAACCTTCTCGAGTTGCATCAGCACACAACCGAGACCTTGTATAGATGCGTCACAGTGTACCTCAAAATTTTCCGTTCCCTCGGGGAGGGCTAAAATAGGGGTGCTACAAAGCTTGGTTTTCAACAGTTGAAAAGCGGATTCTTGCGCGTCACCCCAGTTGTACTTAGTGCCCTTGTGGGTCAAAGCGGTGAGGGTTTGAGCAATTTTTGAAAATCCCTCGATGAAACGCCGGTAGTAGCCGGCCAGTTCTAGGAATTGTCGCACCTCAGTCGGAGTCTTAGGTGCTTCCCAGTTTTTGATGGCCTCTACCTTACCGGGATCGACATGGATACCATTCTCGTTGATCACATGTCCTAAAAAGTGAACCTCGCGAAGCCAAAATTCACATTTCGAGAGTTTAGCATACAGTTGTTCCTTCTTCAATAGTTCCAGAATTACCCTTAAGTGCTCTTCGTGGTCAGTCTCGTTCTTGGAGTAGACGAGAATATCATCGATGAAAACAATCACGAACTTGTCGAGGTACGCCTTGCATACTCGATTCATGAGATCCATAAATACGGTTGGCGCGTTGGTTAGGCCAAAAGGCATAACCGAAAACTCGTAGTGACCATACCGTGTTCTGAAAGCCGTCTTTGAGATATCTTCTTCGCGCACTCTCAGCTGGTGGTAACCGGATCGTAGATCAATCTTCGAGTAGTAACTCGATCCTTGAAGCTGGTCAAACAAATCATCAATTCGGGGTAAAGGATAACGGTTCTTGACCGTCACCTTGTTCAACTCCCGGTAGTCGATGCACATTCGGAAAGTCCCGTCTTTCTTTCGGACAAACAAGACAGGGGCTCCCCATGGCGATGAGCTAGGTCGGATAAAACTCTTATCCAACAAATCTTGCAACTGAGTGGACAACTCCTGAAGTTCCGCCGGTGCGAGCCGATACGGGGCTCGTGCTATGGGTGCTGCACCGGGTGTCAACTCGATTTGGAATTCGACATGACGAATAGGAGGGAGTCCGGGCAAATCCTCTGGGAAAACTTCCGGGAAGTCTCGCACAACAGGTATATCTTCAATTCGTTTCTCCTCCGCGGGTTTCTCAACAATCTGCGCCAAAATTGCCGGATGACCCTTTCGTAGATACTTCTGTGCCTTCATAAGGGTAATGACGCTGGTGGTCATGCCGCTTCTCTCGCCTCGGACCGAAATGATCTCGCCGGAAGGGGTGGTAATATGGACTATCTTATCATGGCATATAATCTCCGCTCGGTTCTCGGATAACCAGTCCATGCCGACAACGACATCGAAACTACTAAGCGTAAAAGGAATAAGGTCGATGTCAAAGACATGACCTGACAGTTTCAACTTACATCCCGCAAGTATATGAGTTGTTACTACAGTTTTACCGTTAGCTAATTCAACAGGAAACTTAGCGTCTAACGGGGTTGGAGTAAGGTCTAAAAGTTGGCTAAAGGCTTTCGACACAAAACTCCTATCAGCTCCAGTGTCAAACAAAACAGAAGCAAAACAATCGTTTACAGGGAACTTACCAGACACCACATGCGGATCATTGCGGGCTTGACCCGATCCAATCACAAACGCTCTTCCTTTGCCATTTCCTCCACCATTACTGCCACTTCCATTACCCCCATTGTTGTCATTCTGTTTCAGCTTGGGGCAATCCTTCTGGAAATGACCTTCCTGCCCACATTCAAAACATCCCTTAGTTGTCATCGGTGGCTTAGGAGCACCCTTTGCCGCAAGGTCTCCTCTACATTCTTTCGCTGGGTGACCTATCTTTCCGCATCTTTTACACTTGACACGGTCACACTGGCCAACATGATGATAGTTGCACCTGTTGCACTTTGGATATTTCCCAGCATATCCGCTCGAAACCTGCCCGCTACCGTTGTTGTTGTTGTTGTTGTGATTCTGAGTGTTAAAGCTCCGAGTGAACTCGGGCTTACGGTAGTGTTGTTGCGGTGGGAGGTTCGAGGATGAAGATCTGGTGTTGTCAAACTTTCTCTTCCCGCTGTTCGGGTTGCTGTTGTTGTTACTGTTGCTGACGTGGTCATTACTCGGGTTGTCACGGGCTTTAGTGGTCGAACCCCTAGGTGGTAACGCACCTTGGGTCACAGCCTGATCCGTCAGTTTGTGAGCTAAACGGATCGCTTGTTGGATCGTGGCTGGTCTGGAAGACGTCACCATGCCCTGAATTTGCGGTGCTAAACCATCAATGTACATTTCTATCCTCTTGCTCGGCGGATCCACCATCCGCGGACACATCACAGCCACATATTAGTCTAAAAAAAAAATTCATGATTAAAACCATTGTATTCGCTACAAAGTATTTCCAATCAATCCTAAAAATCATAGAAAAATAATAGTTCGGATGGAGACAACCCCTCCATCTAAGTGTCATCATTACTAGATGTCGTCATCTTAGGACACCTCTGAGTGTGCCTCCTCCTCAGCCGGTTCTTCTTCAGGTTCTTCTTCGGGTTCCTCCTCGGGATCTTCCTCGGGATCTTCCTCAGGCTCCTCTTCGGGATCTTCTTCAGGTTCTACTTCAGGCTCTGCCCCAGGCTCGGCCTCAGGCTCTGCCTCAGGTTCGGCTGCGTTCTGAGCAAGTTGCATTTGTAAGACATCGCAACGCTCTAACGCTATCTCAGTTCGGGTCCTTGCTTCTTGGAGTTGCTCTTGCAAGTCTATCATCTCAGCTTGCATCTTCATCATAACCTTCATTTGTTACTCACTAGTCTCTTGCATATCTTTCATTGCTGCTGCCATGCGGGCAATCTCCTCCTTAGTCTCGGTTCCGTCTTTAAACAGTCTGGAAACGTTCTCTCTCGTGTAGCGTATGTAACCCACATCACGCTCCAAACAAGAAATGACAGCTGCGAGAACTCGCTCTACAGGTTCGGTTATGGGTGGTAGGGTGTTGGGATAAGCAGGATGGTTCGGGTGAGGCAACGGGGGAACTTGTTCGCGATAGACCATACGTCTGATCATGTTAGGGTACCAATCCCAGCTAACGTCGTTTTCGTAAAGGCCTCCGGATAGGCGGTACCTCTTCGGTGCGGGAGCTTCGAGTTCCGGGACTACGCGGGGTGGCGAGGCGGTAGGTAACTGAGGTTCTTTCCCGTGAGCATGCGTCATCGAATCGGATGATGATGAGGGTGGCGTCGACATTCCTACAGGTAAGCCGTGTATGCGCGCGCGTATGAGTGAAAATAAGTAAAGAGATAAGATTTCAAGACTACACAAACCTATGCAGTGCGTATCATTATAACTAATGGGTCGTCGCGGTTATAGTCTAGTATGCATGCAGCTTCTAGTTCGCTATAACCAATGGCTCTGATACCAATCTGTCACACCCTCAAAATCCACTCACGGAGTTTTACCGTCAGAGGGTGTGAACTGGCAGAATCGGAATCATCAGTTATAATCAAACCATAAAAACGTTTAAATGCAAATGAGTGCGGAAGCGTAAAAAAACTTTAATTAAAAAGTTGCGTCACGCAGGACGACTTAAAACCAAAGATAACTGTTAAAAATAAGTTTGCAGAATAAAAGTGTTTTCATTTAATGCATGCTCCTAAACCGCGCGCCCGCCTCGGCTACCTGAGAATAACATACTAAAAGTGTCAACACAAGGTTGGTGAGTTCACAAGTTATATAAGATAAATCGTTTAGCGTTTGCATTCAGCGTTTACGTTAAGTGTTTTGCGTAACCACGTTACGGCGTTTAAGCGTTTTGCGTAACCACGTTACGGCGTTTTGCGTTTTGCGTAACCACGTTACGGCGTTTTGCGTTACCAGATAATGTTATGTCAAATTATATATCGATAGGTAGCTAATCTATACAACAAGTATTACTAAGTGGTTCGACACCGAAGCTGACTGTTTATCAAGTGCCCGTCACCAGGTCAATCCAGACCATGGTAAGTGTTAGCCAAAATTACACCCACTCAACCTCCAGTTGAGCTTAGCGTCGGGTGGGGTTTGTCAAACCCAGTAGTACTACTCAACAGTGACTCGCTATTCTAAATATTAACCGGTTCGATGTGTGGGACTTCAAATGTTACGTTTGCCGCTTAGTCTTTACAAGTGATATATAATTTATAACAAAATCTTAAATATGCGTTTATCTCAAAAATGCGTTTATCGGAGTATGTTATCTCCCCCAAGTGAAAAACGTTTGAAAACAGTTTAAGAGTGGGGTAAGTGAACTCACTGTTTGCGAAGAATATCCCGAATTAGATCACCAAGTGATGCGCGTCGTAGAAACTCTCTAGCGTTCTAAATAACAAAGACATTTTCTAAGTATCGGTATGTTTAACGAGTCTCTAGACTCGGCACATAACACCTATGCACGTAACATGTTTCGTGTTTCGTTTGTGAATCGTGTGTGACTTAAACAAGTACAATTGTGATACGATACGTGAGTGAACAATTACTTTTGTGTCATGTATTAATAACATACTTTACTAGCAATTATCCCCGTAAGGGCATTTTGGTCAACAAATAACAATTACTAGCCATTATTCCCCATAAGGGCAATTTGGTCAAATCATGGCAATCAATTTGCAACTATTCCCCGCAAGGGTATTTTGGTCAAAACATAACAATTATATAAGAAATATCATATTTCATGCATTTATACACAACTCAGCAGCTAGTTTCACTGTGACAGAATTTCTACTTGAAAGATTGTACTATTTCACCGATCATATCATCTCAATTAATTCACCAAAAGTCACAACTGAAACATACATGTCTTAGGTTTCCAGAACATATTTTATCTTATTTTTATTCCATATAGATTTCTCATAATGATCAAAACACTACAGTAAACTCATATCAGTCAGATTCATGCGCAACAGAATGTTATTTGCAATTCCCGTTAAACGAAAAATCCAATAAATGCAAGACCACTTGGGTTTGGTTCCTAACTCAATGAGTCAACTTCCAGAAGTGGAACCAACCCAATTGGTCTCGTAGTTCATGAGATATAACATTTACAACATAACCTAACAGCAGGTCTAACAGCTCAGCTTTGCACAACGTTTTTGTAAAATCATAAAAGTAAACTTCTACTTGTCCAAAAATTACAAACTTATACTTTATAGAAACTAGACTCAACCTAGTTTACTGCAGTACCCACAATCTCAACCAATTTTCACGTTTACACTTCGTTACAGTCACTTAAACATCGTATACACATTCTGTCCAGAATCTGTTCACATCAAAACTCAACAATTTAACTATCTATGGACCATAAATCAATCATATAACATGCTAGACACTACAACCACTATCCATGCATATCAATTACACCATACATACAAGATTAGGGTTTGTGTTTTAACTCAAATCAAAGACAACAATCAATCAAGCAACAACATCAATACTAGTTATCAATCATCATGAATTCAACAACCATCATGTTAACTCATACATACATATAAAAATCGGCTGCCTAGGGTTCTTAATTAACCCATTAAACATCAAAATTAAACAACAAGAAGGTAAAGGATGATCAATTATACCTTCCTAGCACCTAGTTCTTGGATTAAACACTTGATTAGGGCTTGTATGTGTGTGTGCTTGTGGACGGCAGCCAAGAGGGAGCAAGGGAGGGGCCGATCGGAGCTTGTAGGTTTATAATAATAAGTTAGGGTTAAGTGTTAAGGTTATATTTATAGATATACAAGTTACACTCTAGTCCCTCTACTTTCAAGTGTTGTTTTTCTAGCCTAACTAGCTTGTTTTCGTCTTGAGTTAACGTTTATAATCATGTTATCACATAACACATAAGTCTAACACATAATTATCACATAATTATTGTTTTGACGTTTTTCGTTTATTTATCAATCGTTTGCGTCAACTCGTTTGCGTTTCGGTGCAAATCCCGAAAGACTACACATGTAGTAAGTGTTAAGCGTCATTTAAACCCTAGTTTAAATGTAATGATGTGTGCGTTATAGATTCAATGATCTTAAAGTTTGAATTGACGGAGTTGAGTTAACGGAGTTAACCTGAAATTGACGATTGTCACAGCGGGTGAGTCGGTGCACTCAAAGTTGGATGCATTGTTGAAAGTTATCACTGATCATAAGGCTGAAACGAAGCAACAGTTCGAGTTACGAGATAAATCATCAGAGACAATGTTAAAGCAGATTGGTCAGCTCGCTACAGAAGTGGCAAAGTTGCAAAAGAGCGCAGGTCAACTCCCGAGCGATACTACAGTCAACCCGAACCATTACTACTCAAGCTCCAAGAAGGGAAACAATGTGCACATCAACGCTGTAAGTCTTTTACCTCATTTTGAAATTTCTGTTGTTAAAGTTGATTCACCACCACAGTTTGTTGAGGGGGTGGTGGAAGATGTTAGTGGTGAGAGTGATTGTGTTGGTCAAAATGAATCAATTTTCCAAAATGAATCAGAACCAAAAACATATGAAATGTCTTTTTGTGAAAATTGCACATGTGAAAAATGTTTAAATGGTAAATTGACCACCATGAGAGATGAGGAAGTGGAGAATAATACCACCTCAAGTAGACTCCAAGACCCATGAGTGTCGTTTTTATCAATTCAAATTGGGAAATTTAAAACTGATCGGGCGCTTCTAGATCTTGGACCACGTGTTAGTATCATGCCCGGTAGTTTTCATGATCAGTATGAATTTGGCCCGTTAGAAAGGGTAAACACCACTGTGGTGTTGGCGGACCAAACTCATAAACTTTCCCGGGGCATGGTGACTAATGTAATGGTTCAGGTGGAGGAGTTTTTCTACCCACTTGACTTTCTTGTACTTGACTATGCTAAACGTGTGAATAATACACAACCACAAGTCATATTGGGTAGGCCATTCCTTGCCACATCACATGCGGTAATTGATTGTGCTAAGGGGATATTGGAAATTAAGTGTGGAGATCATGATAAACGGTTACCATTGTTTGAAAATGCTACTAACCATGTTGTTGACAAGTGTGAATCCTTGAGTAAGGATCACACAAAAGAGAAATGTTTTGTGACTGACAAGAATGAGCTAAGGAGTAGCATGAAGGTGAAAGGATGGAATGAGATGTTGCATGGGGTTAGAGATGGTGAGGAAGCAACTACAATAAAGGGAAAGAAGACGAAAAATAAAGAGGTACAGAAATCGCCAGAAGTAAATGAAAAATGGCAGGATCATGGCGTGCCAAAAGGTTGGGAGGAATCTCTTGAGGAGCGTGCATGTAACGAGAAGGCTGCACGGGGGCATGCTAGATGCCCACCTTGAATGTCATAAAATTTTCAAAAGGGTGGTATTTGTACATTTTGTATATTTTTATTTTGCATCTTTTTTGTATTACTAATTGTATTTCAAGCGTACCATCATAGCAAAAGATAAGTGTGGGGATACCGCACCACGAGAAAAGTTGTCATTTTGATGCGTTCGGTAAAGTTTTTTTTTTCCCGAAAATGAGGTTTCTGTTAAGCGACCCAGAGTGCTTTCATGTTCATTTGCTGTGGTTAATCCATGTACGTGTATATTATGTTGTAACCGAACTTTGTGGGTGTAGTTTGCTATAAACCCTCACGAGACCCCACTCGTCCTCCCGGGCTACCGGGAGGTTTACAGTGCTTGTTGCATATGCTTAATTCGATTGTGATTCCAATGAAAGTGAGTTAGGTCTTTTAACATTTTAACTTGTTTAACTAAATTTATTATGAAACGACTTAATTTGGCTCGGTAATTGTTTTAATAAATTAACAAAAAATCATTTTTATAACTCTTAAAAGACCTAGGTCTTACACTTGTGAGAAGCTTGCTTCTACACGTCTCGAGATTTTGTAGGTTCAATTGTCAGTTTGGTAATTGGTTGAGACAAGAGTATACGAGTGATTATGAGAGTTCGCGAGCCGACTGGTCCTCTTCCAGTCTCGTTGATATCAGGTGATTTCAGTTTCATAATTTATTTTGTTTTTGTAGTTTAAATGTTAAAAGTGTAATTGTATAACTGCTAGTAGAACCATCACATTTGAGCCCCGAGTTTTTAAATTGCTTAACAGTCAAAAAGTCAATTTCAACCCCGTCCCTCAAATGTTCTTTATTTATTTATCTATATCAACATTGAGGACAATGTAAACCTCGAGTATGGGGATGGGGGGAATTTGAAAATTTTAACCCGATAGTACCTCGAAGAGTGTTCAGAAACCAAAGTTGTTAACTGTTAATTATTGCCATTAATGCCAAGTTATAGGTTTCTGGTCATGGTTGGTTTTTCAGATTCTCAATAGTTTTACTCACAAATGTTTTCATAACGAGAAGTTGAAAATGGGGTCGTTTAGGCGGGGATAACGAGTCATGGGGACAGGTACACATGTTATATCGTCAACCCTATTCCTCTGGTACGTGTGTGAGTTGACCCAAATATATTTAATACACATATAATATATAGTACACACATGGTAATTGAGTGCTTTCATTGATGTTCATGGATTACGAGATCGTAGTTGGCAAAATGTAAAAGTGATAGAGGCATTCAGGTTAAGCCTCATCTGGATGAGCGAGAGTGTGGGTACTGGGGGGTTGGGCCTCATACATTATACATATGAGCGTGGGTAATGAGATGGGCGGGGGGTTGGGTCCCTTAGAAAACCTTTCTTGGACTTATTTTTCTTTTGTTTAACCCCGACATTATGTTACGAGAAGATCCAGCTTACTAGGTTTATTTGTAAGTGTATTTTTTTTTGTTTTTGTTTTTGTATTTGTATTTGTTCCATTATTAAGCATCACGTTATTATGCTTAAAAAAATAGATTGAGGAAAAAGCCAAAAAGATGTTTGTTTATATTCAGTAATGTATTCAATAGTTCGTTTATGTAAAAAAAATCAGTATGTATGTTAGTTTGCTTAATTAGAGGTTTTATAATAAGTCAGTCAGTTTGTATAGTAGTTTCGTTTATTTAGATGTTTTGTAATAAGCCGGGTCGGATCGTTTGAGGTACTTAAATATTTCCCTGTCATAACCTTACACCTGGCCCCGTTACAACCCTTTTAAGACCTCTTGATTTGCATTTTTGTTAAAGCAGCTTTATGGATGAATATTTGCTTATGTGTGATACTGAGAGCAGAGTGATACTAGCACATCTGTTGCTAGTCCAGATATTAAACCGAGAGGAGAGATGTTATATTATGAGGGGTATGAGAATGTGTGCCTTAACCGGAAACAAAGTACACTTGTCTTGGCGGCTATATTGTTTTTATTATAGCACTTAACCTTATTTGTGAGATGTCAATCTAAAAACAGTGTCAGTCTGGGAAACTGGGTATGACCTTAAACCTTACTAGTATTAATGGCGATAATCTACATATTTATGATGGAGGTTGATGTTTGCTTTAGAGTTTGCCTGAGGGCAAGAAAAAGATAAGTGTGGGGATGTGATGGTTGGTTAATTTGTATATGTTTTAGTTCGTTTATTCTTCAGTTTTAATCATTTATGTTAGGAACTTCGACACTCGTACGTGTATTATTGGATTTCAGGTCACAGGAGTTAAAGTACTCAATTTGGACCTGTTGATAACCAGTGTCGTGTGTAAAGTGATTGTTGATGTCTAAGGTTTTGTCTGATTGATCAGTCTGTAGTTAATCGTTAATAATTAATCTGTTAGGTTGCATGAGATAACTGTATGTTGCTTGCTTGAATTCCCGGGTGTGATTTGCTTTGTCAATTGCTTGAAACTCGTTTACTTGTTTGTTACTTAGTTCACTAAATTCACTTTAATTGCTTGTGTGATCAACAATAAAAACCAGTTACTTCATAAGATTAAGTCTGTACATGAATTACATTGACCACATACTCCTGGTGGATACGATACCTTACTTATCCTATCTACATAGTTTAATTAGGTTTTTGATTGACTTTGCAAGGACCACCGCCAGAGAATCTGGAATTTTCTTCGTTGAAGACCGATGCTAATTCGTCAGCAGAGAAACAACCATCAGAATCTAATTCTACACCAAAGTCGTCACCATACAGTTGACCATCATAAAGTCCTAGAATTCAACCAGAAGTTCAAATGCCGACGACATAACAGTTGCTGCTCAAGCCTTCGATGGCTTAACCGGAAACCAGTCATGCATCATCGTTCCCGAGATCAACAATCCCAACTCGTGGTAGATCCCGTCATACTTCATGAACAATCTCCTTCAAATTAATCAGTTTACTGGGCGTGATGACGAGGATGAACCGGCTCACATTAACCGACTTTATCGCGTTCTTAAAACTTTTAATTTACAAGGTGCTACTGAAGATGCTATTTTCTTACATCTTTTTCTGTTTTCACTTGCAAGAAAAGCAGCACTCTGGCTTAACACTCAGCCGCCTGGCACGTTCACCACTTGGGAAGCACTGCGCTCAGCTTTTATCAAGAAATACTTCTCACCGGCTAAAGCGGCTATTCTTCGTGATTTGATTCACTCGTTTCACATGGAGCTGGATGAACAATATTGCCATGCTTGGGAGCGTTTCCAAAACCTTCTATCTCGTTGCTCACAGAATGGTCTCACACCATGGGCTCTCGTAGAGAAATTTTACAATGGGCTAAACTACGAAACCCAAGTTCGTTTTGACACGGCTGCGAGAAGAAATCTCATGGCAAGAAGGAATGTCACCGAATGTAAGGAGATGTTTGAAAGCTTTGCTCAATTGGACTACGCCAAAGGCCACAACGCGGGAATTCCAATCTCGTCACTAGTACATCCTCATCTTCTCGAGGTGTACACCAGGTTAACCTGGATACGACTGATGGTTGGTTAATTGTATATGTTTTAATTCGTTTATTCTTCAGTTTTAATCGTTTATGTTAGGAAGTTCGATACTTCATACGTGTATTGTTGGATTTCACAGAGTTAAAGTACTCAATTTGGACCTGTTGTGACACGGAATGAAGACCCGGGACGTCCAGCACGCGAAACGAGACAAAATAATAATGTTTGCTGGTGACAAGACCCATCGCGATACGCGATGGGCTTGCTTGAGGACCCGTCGAGTATCGCGATGGGATTTAAAAAGATGTTGACTTTCTGGTCCATCGCGTTAAGTGATGGTCCAGTGAAGACCCCATCGCGTATCGCGATGGGGGGTGCTGAAGGGAAAATTATGTTTATATCAAACTTTTCATCAAAGAAAACCCTAACTCGGTTTTGACGAACAAGAGGCAATTCCAGCAGCTCCAAGAGGCGACTTTCTTCATCCTAGCTCGTGCCAAGACCCCACGCATGATCCATATCATCCGTATCGAAGATTTAACAATGTTAAGGCTTTGTAATCTTTATAATTTTTCTCATGTGACTAAGAACAATATTGTATGATTATTGATGATTGATATATGATTATTGATATTTGGTATTTCTGCGTGTTCAATGGTTTAGGTTTACATTAGTCTAAACGATTTGTAACTAGTTGCTAGATAATTGATCATATGACTGTTTAGTTAGATAACATACGATTGCCCTTAACTGAGTCACACTGGCAAGGACCGTTTGATAACCAGTGCCGTGTGTAAAGTGATTGTTGATGTCTAAGGTTTTGTCTGATTGATCAGTTTGTAGTTAATCATCAATAATTAATCTGTTAGGTTGCATGAGATAACTGTATGTTGCTTAATTGAATTCCCGGGTGTGATTTGCTTTGTCAATTGCTTGAAACTCGTTTACTTGTTTGTTACTTAGTTCACTAAATTCACTTTAATTGCTTCTGTGATCAGCACTAAAAACCAGTTACTTCATAAGATTAAGTCTGTACACGAATTACATTGACCACATACTCCTGGTGGATACGATACCTTACTTATCCTATCTAGGTAGTTTAATTAGGTTTTTGATTGACTTCGCAAGGACCACCGCTGGAGAATCTGGAATTTTTTTTGTTGAAGACCGATGCTAGCTCGTCAGCAGAGAAACAACCGTCAGAAGCTAATTCTACACAAAAGTCGTCACCACACAGTTGACCACCAGAAAGTCCTAGAAATCAACCAGAAGTTCAAATGGCCGACGACAGAACAGTTGCTGCTCAAGTGTTCGATGGCTTAACCGGAAACCAGTCATGCATCATCATACCTGAGATCAACAATCCCAACTCGTGGCATATCCCGTCATACTTCATGAACAATCTCGTTCAAGCTAATCAGTTTACTGGGCGTGATGACGAGGATGCACCGGCTCACATTAACCAGCTTTATCGCGTTCTTAAAACTTTTAATTTATAAGGTGCTACGGAAGATGTTATTTTCTTACATCTTTTTCTGTTTTCACTTGCAGGAAAAGCAACACTCAGGATTGACACTCAGCCTCCTGGCACGTTCAACACTTGGGAAGCACTGCACTCAACTTTTATCAAGAAATACTTTCCACCGGCTAAAGCGGCTATTCTTTGTGATCAGATTCACTCGTTTCACATGGTGCCGGATGAACAATATCTCCATGCTTGGGAGTGTTTCCAGAACCTACTATCTCATTGCTCACAGAATGGTCACACACCATGGGTTATCGTAGAGAAATTTTACAATGGGCTAAAACTACGAAACCCAAGTTCGATTCGACACGGCTGCGGGAGGATATCTCATGGCAAGGAAAAATGTTACCGAATTTAAGGAGATGTTTGAAAGCTTTGCTCCATCGGACTACGCCAAAGGAACACAATGCGGGAGTTTCAATCTCGTCACTAGTACATCCTCATCTTCTCGAGGTGTACACCAGGTTAATCTTGATATTACTGTTGCTGCTGCTTTTGAATCATTAACCAGGGAGGTAAAGGAACTTAAGACGAAGGTGGAAAAGTGTGAATTTTGTAGAGGTGGACATAGTACGTTAGAGTGCCATGTGATGAATCAACAGGTCGATTTTGTTACTGGTCAGAATAGGTTTCCCAACAACTACAACAACAACAATCAGAGTTGGAATGCCTACAAGAACCCAAATCAGAACAACTCCAATTGGCGTCCGGCGGGCACACCATTCGGCTTTCAAAATTCTTATAATCAAGGACAACATCAGTATTTCAATAATAATAATAACAATGGGACTAATGTTCAAAATAATATGTAGGATTCGAATGGAGGAATTTGAGGTCTTGAAGATATGATGAAGCAAATCTTGGATAGAGATCAAGTTACAAAGAAAAAGTTTTCCGAACACGATTTACTCTTCAATAATCAACAATCTTCGTTGCTCTACCTTCAAAGGCCCGTTGGTGACATTGCTCGCCGTCTCGACGAAAGGTCTCAAGGACAGTTTTTGGGTACTACTTAACCGAATCCAGCTGCTCAATTGACAGAAATTACTACTCGTATCTGAAGGGTTTTGGGTCCCGAGGTCGTTAAAGAAAGGGTTGGAGATGAAGAAGAGGAATTAATAAATGAAGAGATAGAGATGGAGGCTCCGGGTAAGTGACAAGGTAAACCACCAATTATTGAGCCACAAGTTGAGAAAAAGCCGGTCGAATTCCGGCCACCCCCCGATATTGATCTTGCCCATGTTTCGTATCCCGCTCGTCTCAAGTATCAAAACTATACGAGGGAATACAGGCATTTTCTGGATATTTTTCGACTGTTGAAGATTAATTTTCCTTTTATTGAAGCTCTCCAACACATGCCAAAGTATGAGAAATTCTTGAAAGACTTGCTGAAGAGAAAAGATCGGTTGGGAGAGGTTTCGTCTATTCCACTTGGCGGGGATTATTCGGTGGTAGTGTTAAATCGGGTCCCGAAAAAGTTATCGGATCCGGGTGTGTTTACAATCCCGTGTACGTTCGGAAGTGATATGATGAGTCAAGCATTGACAGATTTGGGTGCCAGTATTAATCTTATGCCATATTCCTTGTATGAGAAGTTGGAGTTGGGCGAGCTTACACCAACTCGTATGTCGTTTTCATTGGAGGATCGTTCGGTTAAGTATCCGTGAGGTATTATTGAGAATTTGCTAGTGAAAGTAGATAAGTTTGTGTTCCCGGTTGATTTTGTGGTACTTGACATGGAGGCCGGCGAGAGGGTTCCCATTATTCTTGGTGACCCGTTTTTGAGAATGTCGAAGGCTCTTATTGATGTTTATGAGGGGAGGATCACACTTCGAGTGGGTGATGAGAATGTTACTTACGATGTTGCTAAGTCGATGAAGCACCCGGGTGATAATGATGATTTTAGTGGTCCTTGTCATTCGGTCTATTTTCTTAATTCTTTCATTCCGGGTTTTTTTGACACATTTCTTGATTATATTTGTGGAGACGATTTAGTTGGGATGGATGCGGATGGAGAGTTGACGGAGATTATGGATGTTAGTGAGGAAGAAGTGTTAGATGAAGTTTCTTGCTTGGCGGAGATTATGGAGGTTAGTGAGGTTATTTTTGAAAAAAACGTAGATAAACCCGCTCTGTTGGAATTGAAAGTTCTTCCGTCACATTTAGAGTATGCGTACCTTGAAGAGGGCTTGAATTTTCCCTTTATTGTTTCTTCTAAGTTGACAGAGGAAGAGAAGTCAAAGTTGATAGAGGTGTTGAAGATGAATAAAGGGGCGATTGCATGGAGACTTCCGGATATTGAAGGTATTAGCCCTGCTTATTGTACCCACCAGATTTTGATGGAAGATGAGTATAAACCAGTGGTTCAACCCCAAAGGCGTCTTATTCCAAATATGCAAGATGTTATCAAGAAAGAGGTGCTTAAGTTGATGGATGTCAGAACGATTTATCCGATTTCAGACTCTCCATGGGTAAGTCCGATCCAAGTTGTTCCAAAGAAAGGGGGGATGACGGTGGTCATGAATGAAAAGAATGAACTTATCCCTTCGCGTACGGTTACCGGTTGGCGGGTGTATTGATTACCGGAGGTTGAATGATGTTACTCGAAAGGACCACTTCTCGTTGCCATTTATTGATCAAATGTTGGAGCGTATCGTAGGTCAGCAATTTTATTGTTTTCTTGATGGTTTTTCAGATTAATTTCGGATTCCAATCACACTGGAAGACCAAGAGAAGACGACTTTTACATGTCCGTATGGCACGTATACGTATCATCGCATGCCATTTGGGTTGTGTAATGCTCAGGCTATCTTTCAGCGTTGTATGGTGGCAATTTTTTAGGATATGATAGAGACGTCTTTGGGACTTTTATAGACGATTTTTCAGTGTACGGTAATTCTTTCGATCATTGTTTGGGTAATCTTGAGAGGATGTTGAAGAGATGCATCGAGATGAAGTTGATGTTGAATTGGGACAAATGTCACTTTATGGTGATGGAAGGGATAGTATGGGTCATAAAATTTCAAGAGATGGTATAGAGGTGGATCGGGCGAAGATTGACACAATTAGTAGGCTTCCTCCACCGAAAAATGTTAAAGCTATAAGAATTTTTCTGGGTCATGTGGGTTTTTACCGGTGTTTTATCAAAGACTTTTCAAAAATTACCCGCCCAATGACCCGATTATTAGAGAAAGATGCCCCTTTTGTGTTCGATGATGAGTGTTTGAAGGCGTTCAAGTTCTTAAAAGAGCAACTCGTGAGTGCTCCTATTCTCGTGTCATGGGATTGGAACTTGCCGTTTGAGCTCATGTGCGATGCGAGTGATTATGCGGTTGGGGCAGTTTTGGGGCAAAGGCGTGAGAAATATTTTCACCCCATTTATTATGCGAGCAAGACGTTGAATGATGCTCAAGAGAACTACACCACTACCGAAAACGAACTTTCAGCCGTTATGTTTGCATTTGACAAGTTCTGGTCTTATCTTGTGCTTTCAAAGACCACCGTTTTTACCGATCATATAGCTTTGCGTTTTTCTTTCATAAGAAAGATGCGAAGCCCTGTCTCATACGGTGGATTCTATTACTGTCCGAGTTTGACATAGAAATTAAAGACAAGAAGGGGCGGAGAATGTTACGGCGGATCATCTTTCACGTTTAGAAGATCCAAAGAGAGAAGAGATTCGTGAGGAAGAGATTGGTAATAGATTCCCGCATGAGTCAATCGATTTTGTTGCGGCCGAAAAGCAAGGTTTGCCACGGTTTACCTATTTTGCTAATTATTTATCTACCGGCCTTGTGTTGAAAGGGATGACTATGCAACAAAAGAATAAGTTTTTCTGGGATGTTACTCGGTATGTTTGGGACGATCCTTTTCTTTTCAGGATTGGTGGTGACTGGATTCTTAGAAGATGTGTGTCGAAAGAAAGGGGTTGGATATTCTAAAACATGTTCATGAGGGTTTAACGGGAGGTCATCATGGAGCTCATGCCACAGCCCAGAAGCTATTTGATAGTGGTTTTTATTGGTCGTCGGTTGTAAAGGATGCAGTGGAATTTGTTAAGACATGTGATGCTTGTCAATGCACTAGAAATATTTCATCAAAAAACGAGATGCCTCAAAACCCCATACAAACTCTTGAAATTTTTGATGTTTGGGGCATCGATTTTATGAGACCGTTTCCCGTTTCCGGTGGTCACAAGTATATTCTAGTGGCGACAAATTATGTTTCCAAGTGGGTTGAAGCCCAAGAATTGGCCACGAATAATGATAGAGTTAGTGTAAAGTTTCTAAAGAAGTTGTTCACTCGTTTCGGGACTCCACGGGTGATTATTAGTGATCGAGGTACTCATTTTTGTAATGCCGTCATGGAGAAGGCATTAGCTCGTTATGAAGTGACTCATCGCACCTCTACCGCTTACCATCCTCAAACGAATGGTCAAGTTGAGAATGCTAATTGAGGCATGAAGAGAATTTTGGAGAAGACGGTGGGAATACGTCGGAAAGATTGGTTGGAGAAATTGGATGACGCGCTATGGGCATTCTGAACAGCGTACAAGACACTATTGGGTACTACAATATTTATGCTAGTTTATGGTAAAGCATGTCATCTTCCCGTTGAGTTAGAACACCGTGCGTTTTGTGCGTTTAAGACGGTTAATATTGATCTTACTGAGGCCGCAAGGAAGAGGTATTTTCAAATTCATGAGTTAGAGGAACTTCGTGATGCAGCGTCTTCTCGATCGTTGGATATCCAGGAAAAGTCGAAAGTGTTGCACGATCTACGTTTAATGGGAGGTGAAGACTTCAAGAAAGGTGATAAAGTATTATTATTTAACTCTCGTTTGAAGTTATTTTCAGAAAAATTGAGATCCAAGTCTAGAGTTTGTATTATTCCATGTATTTTATTTTATCTTATTTTCTTTGAGTTGCTAACACTAGTTTTTGTAGTTTTGTTGCGTCATCGAGTCATTTCAAGGAATCATCACCATCATAACGAGAAGATTTGACGAGAATTCAAGAGATGCTAGGTAAGTTTACATGTAAAAATGAAAAAAAAATGGGCATAACAATGACTAGGTAATTTTCTGAAAATTTTCTAAGGCAAAATGGGGAGAAAAATGAAAAAAGTTTATGTGAAAAAACCCCTTCGCACCGCTCGACGGGGCCTCTCACTTCACTCCGCGTGGCGCGGAGTTAAAATGGACAACAGATGTGCGCCGCGTAGCGCGACACATAGACAAAACCCGGTCGCGCGGCGTGGCTGGCTAATACTCCTATATCTGATTTTTTCAGCCTTTTTCATCGTATTATATCAATTTTTCACCACCTTTTTCAAATTCCTCTTTCTCCCTCACCTAAAACCCACGAACCCTAACCCCATTCTTCATCAATTCTACCAAGTTTTCACCATTTTTCATCAAATTAAACCTTAAAATCAACCTACTATCATCCTAATGTCATAACCCATCATTAATTTTAACTAAATCGTCACCAATCTTCTCACTTGCACACACTTGAGTTCTTACTCTTTTTGCAAGTGTAATCCGGGTTTACACCACTCAAAGGTAATATTTCTTGTAAATTTTGTAACTTTTATGTATTTTTAGTGATAATTTTTCCTTTGTTTTGATTACTTCGTTTTCGGGTTTTGTTAAAGTTAGTTGTATCAGTTAGTTTCCGGGTGCGGGTCGGTGTGGTTTGGTAGATTGTTTCAGTTTGCTAGGTGCGGTTGGTTGGGTTCAAAATTGTCGAAAAATTTGTTTTCGCGGTTGCGGTTGGGTCGGTTTGGGTTTAACCGAGTGTATCTAGTGTTCGGGTTTAATTTGGAATGTTGGATATTAATGTTTTTAGTGGTTAAAAACGAGACAGAAAACAGTTTTATACAAAATATATTTTACCAAAGTTTGGTTTTCCTCTCGTTTTCGACTCAATTTACGGGTTATTGGCACTTGGGTTTAATTGGGACAATTAAAGTGCCGGGAGGAGGTAATGGATATTGAGTCGGTTTGAATGTTTCGGGTTTTTGCAAACTAAATAAATCTTAAAAACTTGGTTTTCCGTTAACTTTATGTGAAAAATATAAACCGCTCACGCGTACTCAATTTTTATTCGAATTAGTCGGTTTAAATTATTTTGTAACCCGGATTTCCAAACTTAATTTATTTTCATTTTTTAGAATAAAAAAATCAAAAATCCGAAAATTAAAAAAATATTTTATTTTTATTTTATTAGTTTATTTACTTACTCCCTTTTTTGTTTGCTTGTCTAATTGTGTTTTAGGATGTCGAAAGAAGCGGGTAAACGAAAAAGAGGTCCGGTTCCGCGAACGTGATGCGATCCGGACGAGTTGATTCCGGTTAACCCGAAGCCAAAAAAAATCGTATTATTGATTATCAAGATCGGGCGATTGAAACGAGACGAAAGAGTCAAAATCTTCGGGATAGTTCGTTACTTGTATTTAAGGAAGGTTGGCAAGAATATATTCGAATGGTCAATCTTGCTAATTCGGATCTTCTTACTTTTAAAACTATTGATTGGAACTTGTTGGATATGATTGGTCAAAGAGAGCGTGTGGAAGAATTGTTGGGCCCGAAGTTTAAAGCTATGTTATGTCTTGACGAAACGCAATATCAAGAGGTGACTTTGGAGTTTTTAAGTATTTTTAATTATAAAGATGGTAATTTTGATCAACCGGATGCGGTTTCTTTTGCGTTAGGGAGGAAGTCGTATAAATTGACTATATCGGAGGTTGCAGTTGCGAGTGGTTTTATACGGAAGAGGAGGTGCGATAACCGAGTTTTAAGACGAGTATACGTGGTGCTTTCACGAATAAGAAACCGGTAAGTTTTGGTAGGGATGAATTGGCTGTGTTTTGGGATAAAATTGCTATTTGTTCGTTCTCTGGTAGTAAGGTGAGCTCGGATATTCGGGATCCGGTGCTCCGTTATATTCATAGGGTTTTGGTGAACACGTTGATTGGTCGGGGTTCGGGCTATAACAAGATTAAATGGTTGGATATTTTTTGTTTGTTGGCGATGGTAGAAAAGGTGCCGGTTAAACATGCGAGTATTTTGGCATGGTCTTTTCATCGTAAGAGACGAGGTGGAACTAAGCAACGGTCAAAGCTTAATATGGGCCCGTACATCACGGTAATTGCTAGAAATTTGGGTGTGTTTCAGAGATTTAAACCGGAATATATGAGAAATGAGTCCATAAGAGATTTTGTTGGAGTAAGTGATTTGAGGAAGGCGGGTATTTTAAAGACTAATGACCCGTTAGAGTTGGAAGATATAAATTTGGGTCCACAAGTTCATCCACCGCCGAATTCCGAGGCTGCTGCGGCTTTGAGAGCCGGTTTACTTACACGACATCAGAGGCCGTTTCACAAATATGAGAGACCGGGTGTTCAGTTTCCGGTTAGAGAGCCTCGCCCCGAGATGATTACTATAGAGTCATTGTATGACCAGATGGAGTTCGGTTTTGATCAGATTAGGGGTTATGTGACTGAGCAGTGTGATGAGATGAGGCAGATTATGAGAGAAAATCAGCAAAGACAGGATGACCAGATGAGGCATTGAGGATTAGTTTGCCTGTTTCTCTCCGATAGTCAGATGTTGTGGGTCCGAGCGGTTCGAATGCCCCGGGTGGTTTGGGTTACGGCTATGGAGCGTCGACTTACCGGCCGGGTGATCCAGAATTCGATAATGCAAAGTCGTTTCACATTTATGAGCAGGATTTAGAGGAGGAAGAAGAATAATATGAGGAAGAGGACGAGGATTGAGTTGGGGATGACGCGTCAGCATGGGAGTTCGTATATTTTATGTTTTTATTTATTTTTTCTTTTTATGATGTTTTCATTTCTATTTGGTCTGCACTGATATATTTCTAGACTTTTTGGTTGGGTTTGGAGCGTTGGAGTTTTGGGGGATGTTAAGACTTATAAGTAACCTTTATTTCAAGATATTGTGTTTGATGTTACTTAGGTTTGTCGAGAGGAGTGGCCGTGCTCGTTCAAAAAGAGAGAATGAGTTGATAAATCATGTTGACCGGTCAGTAAGGAGAGCACCCATGGAATTAGACTGACACATTGACAGTCTCGCATATTACCAGCTAAGTCTTTTCTATTGTACTTTTTTTCTGTATTATTTTTATGTTTTTACTTTTTAGGTTTTTGCTTTTTATTTTTATATTTTTAGCTTTTGTTTTTAATTTTTCTTGAGTCGTGTTTCCCTTGCCCGCATTGAGGACAATGCAAAATTTAAGTGTGGGGATGGGGCACAAGTGTTTAAACTAACTTAGTTTTGTTTTTCGTTTTCGTACTTTGTTTTTACTTAAAAAAAATAAAAAAATGTTTTAAAAATGCCCATTGTTTATAGTTTTCTGCGTGAAAATGGAAGATGATGATAATTATCGGAAATTGGTTTTTCAAACTACTAATACTATGAGATAATATAAAAAAAAACGCACTAAACTTGGGATGTGTCGGTAGGCTTAGCCTTGGGAATGAAAGGGCAATTTGATAAAATGGGTAAGACGGAAATCTTTTGTGGGTAAAGCGTTTTGTCTGTGGAAGATAAGTAATGAAAGGTCGGGTCATACTCAAGCCTTTATTCTTGGTATAAAAAGTGGAAATATTATAAGTTAAAAAATTTGAATACGTTATCATATGATGTTTGGGTAGGTTTAACGTTAGAGTATACCGTGTAGCATGTGCTATAAATCTTAAACTGCTAGTCTTAGTGTTTTACACCTCATTGGCGTATGGTTTTATAACCTTAATTCTTGTATTGATGGGATGCCCCGAGTCCGGAGACCATGGGTCTCTATGCAGTCTATTCATCTGGCTATTCACAATTACTAAGTGAGGTTGTGAATATTTAAAATAAAGCTAAAAAAGAGCAAACTCGCAGTTTTCTGCCACATAAGTTAATAAACATGATCACTACGTACAAAAGTATAAATACACCACTGAGTTGATCATCCACGCTATTAGCCATGAGGGGTCCTCTTGCTCGCATCTCATTAATAGTAAGAAACGGACCACAAGGGACACGCTACATGTAAACCCTACATATGAAATTTTGCATACTCACTTATGGTGATGGTTCGTTGTATTGCTTGATAATGAGGGTATGGCATGTTGTGGGGAACACTAGCTAGTAATTATTTATACCTTAATCGTATCTAATGGCTACTTGGTAGACTTTGATGTTTAAGGTTAGGTGGATAATCAATACCCTTGATCGTCTTAACTATTCATGAAAAAAAAATTAAGCAACAAAAGTTTTAAATATGCTAATTTTGTGGTTTAAGTCAAGTTGGGGTGGTCTGGTCCGGTAAAAGCTGAAAATAAGCGGGTCTTAATTGTGTAAACCACTGAGTAATATTATTGTCGGATCTTATTTGTCCCGGTAAAGATTAAGGCATGGGTTTAAGTGGACAACAATATCGGTATCGCGGAATTTGCGTTTATCTAAGCTTTAAAATTAACCTATATGTTTTTAAGTATGTATTTTCCGATTCTGATCCAACTTCATTAGACTTTTTAAAGGACGAAAAAAAGAATAAGTGTGGGGATATTTGATATAATGCTAAATATTTATGTTTCCCGTGTATATTTTATTTAATATTTTAATAGTTTCTATTCGTTTTTAATAGATATTTGTATACTACTAACACTTTATGTTTCTTAGGTTCCGGAAGTTGATCGTGATTAAAAAGGGCGAAAAACGAGTTAAAAAGAGCCAAAACGGAGTTCCGGAATGCATCAGGAAGGAACCGGACTGAGAACTGGTCATAATAAGCCGGTCTGAACGACCACCCTAATCCCACACACCGCGTTGCACGGGGAGGATACCCTTTGGGGCCGGGCGGCGCCTAGTGGTTGTTGAATGATTAGTTTTGGTCGTTTTTGTTAATTGTTGGCCCTGTTTTCAGTATATAAACATCCCTAACTTTAACTTGAACATACCCTGCTGCTACCTGTAACAACTCGAGTTTTCATTCGACGTATTAATTACCAATACCCGACCCGCTTTATATTCGAGAAATTTTTATCAATAAAATTATCGCGTTTACCGAGTAATTTAATTATTATAATATTATTGTTTATTTAATTACTTAGATTATATATGTATAACTTTCAATTAATGGCAAAAATTACCCCAAACTAAAACTATTACCCAAATGTGTTCCCACCTACTTTCTTCAGGGTCCTTTATGCAGATCTATAGATATATTATTATATTATATTAATTACCAATTAGCCCATTTACCCAAACCGTTCATTCTACCCGTTTTTCTCAAACCCACGATTCGTTTATCAAGCTAGAGCCGCAATTTTCGTAACAAACTTGGAAATTGTATCAAAGGGTTCATTAAACTTGCTATACTTGGCACACCGACAATCATAATTATGTTAAATTGATCTATTTGATTCGTATTGTTGTTTATACCAAGCCGACCTAAATTACTTATCAATAAACGTGTTAATCATCACCATAATACAATTAATCTGGCAGACCTCATCCTTTTGATCTCGCAAGCCAAACCCCCATAACCGATTTCCGTATCGAGGTCTGCAAACCCTAAACCCGATCGTCTTTTGACGTCTTCTGTTCATCTTGTGGTTTGACTTCACTTCGTCATCTATCGAGGTAATTAATTTGTGTAGCATGTTCGTTTTGAATCATGAATCATTAACCCTAACACTAATCGGATGAACTTAAAGCAGATTAATCAATTGTCGATTCTAGGGTTTGTAACTCAGGGGGTTTCATCTTTTTATGCATATAAGTTATATTTCTCAGATATTTAACAAGTGACACCTAGGCCAGCTGGATGGGGTGTGTGTGCTTAATGTTTGAGCCGGCCAGGGGTGCAGGTTCAAGCCCCCTCGACTCGGCTGTGTTCGTTTTTTTATTTTAATAATATTTTTTTACTGTTTAATGATTTATAATTATTATTAAGTATATAATAAACATAATTTTTATCAAACCGACATTCTTGAGCTTTCGTTTCTTGTCAATTAAAAATCTCATCACAAGCTTTTGTATATGAAGGTATATATATAGGTACGTATTATTTTATTTTAAGCAAAAGTAATAAACTTATTGAAGGGATTAAATATATTTTCAGCATTAAATTGTCATTAAGAAATTTAAAACGAACTATTTAGTTATATGATAAACTTAGTACATATTATATTCTATTTAAATGATTAATTGTTTAATTTCAAAATATTTATTTAAACAATATTGTCGTATATAGTTATGGTCCCGACTTGCTATTTTTAGAGAATATTTATAAATAGCTTGTTTGAGGAAAAACAAGGTTCAAGTGTGGGGATGTTTGATGCATATAAAAATACACATCTTTTTAGCATATAATAAACTCTAAAAACTGCAACTTCTATCAAATAATATAGTTCAAATAGCTACTTATCATATTTAAATGTAGTTTCAGGTAAACCCAAGCCTTAAACAAAGTTAAAAGCGAAAAGCTGAAGAAAAATGAAAGAAAACCCAAGAAAACACATGGACATGCCCCCATGCCTCCATGGACACGCCCCCATTCTTCTCTCTGCAAGAAAAGACAAAAATCTGAAAGAAAAGAAAAAATACTGGACACATGGACATGGAGTCGTGCCTCAGGAAGCACGGAGCCGTGATCACCTTTCTGAAAAGACAAAAGAAATATAGCAAAAGTCCAAAAATACAGGGTCGTGCCTCAGGAAGCACGCCACCGTGATGAGTCACCATGTACGATCTGACAGAGCATTTAATGCGACTGGACACGTGGATACAGGGGCGTGCCTCATGGAGCACGTGGTCGTGCCTGCTTCTCCAGACTGCCTATAAATAGAGGAGCATGTTGCATTTATCAAATGTGCTTGAAGAAACCTTCTATACGAGTTTCTTTTATAAAAACACCCACATAACACTCATATTGGAGATCTTGTGGAGAGTTTGAAGGCTTGGAGGTTACCATCATCCATCATCATTAAAGAAGGAAGATTCATCCAACAATTGGTTAGATTTTCTAGTTTGATTATGTGTTTGTTATCTTCATCTCTTTTGGTGTTCATAATCATGCTCATTATAAGCTAAACTCCATTTACCATCTAAAATCTATGAAGAAGCTTTGTTTTACTTGATGATTATATTGAACATGTGATTTAGTTTGGTAAAGTACATGGTTATTTTGCAATTATCCTTTGATTAAGAAATGTTTTATCACTTTAACTTAATACATAAAGGTTGATGACTAATAATCATTCATGTTCACTCGTGTTCTTGGAAACTAGAAATGGTAAAAAGAATACCTTGATAACTTATTCAACATAAAACATGGATCCTTATATTGTACTTAGAAATGATGAGATATAGGTTATGATCTATTTCTCTACTCTTGATAATTCTAAAATATCATTGTTAACATGATTGCTTAGGTATCATGCTAGTTAAAGAAATTATATGTTAATGGAATGTGTAACTATAACTTTATTAAATCAACAAAGGGGAGGTTGTGTGACTAAACTATAACCACCCGAAGTTGTTAGGATTGGTATTTGAGAAATCAAAGTCAATCCTAATTTTTCTACTTTACCAAACTACTTGCCTACTTAAATTGACATTCTCGTGGTAGCATGATATTAAGCAACGAAGGACTTGAAAATACGCATGCTACTTTCTTTTATGTCATAGAATATGTACTCTTAGAAATGACGGGCTATTCTATCATATATTATTAGGGCAAGTTTATCACATGTTTACTTAATAATCATCATGGAAGAATGGAGTGGACTCTTCATCTTAGATAGTAACTTTCATATAATTGAATTACTCATTTAGAATTTATCTTCTTGTCACCTATATATTATAAGTATTTCTATTTTATAAAAAAGTTTAAAAATCAACCTCAAAATGATTAAACTCTCTGATTGAGCTAAAACGAAGATTCATCATTAGAAACATTTGTGTCCACAGATCGATACACGGTTCTTACCAATACTATTCTACATATACAATAGGTACACTTGCCTATTTTGTGTGTGTTTTTTCTTAATAGAAATCACTTTTATAAATTTAAAACACGATCTTGTGTAAAATCTAAATCATCACATATCATATTTTATAAGCACTTCACATCATTAACCCATAGTTATTTTCCGCTATTACTCGTAATTAGGATTTTACCATTGATATTTCTCGACGAACGTGACGCTTTATTATCATTCTTATCGAACTCATTCCTTTGCCTATTTGATAAGGTGAATAATCACTCCCCTATTTTTACTTATTTTTAATCGTTTTGGGGACATATGTGTATCTTTCATTATTTATATATTATTAGTATTCTTATTAGAAAACTGTTAACCTTGTGTGGTATCAATTATTTGCCTAACTTGTTATATGTTAATTTGTTTATTTGAACGCATTCAGAGAGGTCCAACATATTCACATTATTAGTATGATCATACGACTATCGTAGTAGCTAAAGCCCACTTCGCAAGGCGATGGTTTTACCGACACTCATTTATTGCTCATTGGCTTGATTGTGTATCTCATAAGGATAATTTTGCTCTTTTCGTATTATATTGTATTAACTGACTGGTGTTTTACTCACTCAAACTTGTGTTGACAAATTTATTTTTATTTTATATGCATATGCAGGTTTTCGTCTGAATTGATTGCAAGATTTGGTGAAGAACTTAGAGATATTTATATTAGAAGAAATAAATCAAGACTTATCTTTAATTTTCAATTTGAATTATATTGTTGCTTTCATTTCCATATTATGTACTTTGTATTTGATTGATTGGATATTTAACTTAAATTAATTGATATTGTCATTTTTAAATATTGCATGACAGTACATTGAGAGATGTGAACAATCAGTTCGCGCCCCGACAATTCCGCCTTAGGTTGGGGTGTGACACATGGTAGGAAGTCTGCGATGCATAGCGGAACACGATCTAAAGGTTAACACAACATTACCACCAATCACTCAAAAACGAAGGAAAATGGGTCCAAACAGATGAAAGCAATGAACGATTAAGTGCAAGAATTGTTAAAGGCAGGGATCATACGTGAAATAAGGTACCATACTTGGGTAGCCAACCCAGTGATGATCCCTAAAAGCAAAGGGTAATAGCGGATGTGTATCGATTACAAAGACCTAAACCCCAAAGATGTTATCCATTGCCAGATATAGATTAAAAGGTGGACGTGTTAGCACCATATCGCTTAATGTGTTTCCTAGATGCATACAAAGGCTACCATGAAATCCACATGGCGGAAAAAGATCAAGACAAAACCACCAAGCAAAGACACGTTTTGCTATAAGATGATCCCCTTTGGAATGAAAAATGCGGGAGCAATGTACCAATGCCTCATTGATCAAAAGTTTGGAGAACATATTAAGAATACCTTAGAAGTATATATGGACAATTTGGTCATCAAGATCACAGAGGAAGACTAAATGCATAGAGACATCGAAGACACCTTTTAGAAGGTTGCGGAAGATCAGCATGAAATTGAACCCGAGTAAATGTTCGTTCGGGATGGAAGAAGGAAAATTCTCGGGCCAAAGTAATAAAAGATGGTTTCAAAGCTAATCCCGAAAAGATACAAGCGACTTCCTGCATGACATCTCCAAAGGCTCTGAAAGAAGTCCAAACATTGAACGGAAGACTAGTGGCCATAAACAGGTTCTTAGCAAACCATGCCACTAAGTCATTCCCATTCGTGGAAACACTCAAAAACTGCTTAAAGAAAACACAATTCCGGTGGATACAAGAAGCAGAATGGGCTTTCCAAGAAGTAAAGAAATGTCTCATGGAATCACCCACCCTGAAAGCTCAACGGCGTGGAGAGGAATTGACTTTGTACCTGTGTGCATCATGTAAGGCAGTAGGTGAAGCCTTGTTAGTAGATCGAAAACAAGTGCAAACATCGATTTATTACGTCAGTAGAACACTTACAGACACATAAACAAGGTATTATATAATGGAAAAATTGGTTATGGCCTTGGTATACGCATCAAGGCGCCTCCGCAGAGACTTTCACGGTGGTAGCTAGTAGCTATAGATTATTTCACAAAATGGGTAGAGGCCAATACTCTAGCATCTATCAGCACCACCATCATCAAGAAACTCATTTGGGAATTCATAATATGTTTTTTTGGACTACCGCATACACTTTTCAGTGACAAGTATACTCAATTCGCCAACAGAAGCCTTCAAGAATGGCTTGCAGAGCTACACGTTACACAAGTATTTACATCTGTAACACGCCCGCAAGGTAACAGTCAGGTGGAAAGAGCCAATCGAAGTATTCTAGATGGAATCAAATCAAGGCAAGTAAAAAAACGAGCCGAATGGGTAGATGAACTCCCACACGTCCTATCGGCATACTAGACATTAAAGAAAACCAGGCATGAAGAGACCCCGCTCAGCCTAACTTATGGGACAAAAGCAATGATACCCCCGGAGATTGGACTACCTACGGAGGGTACTATTAATCGAGGAAGACAATGAAGCAAAACTACATCTAAACCTAAATCTGTTGGCAGCAATAAAATGAGAAAAGTATAAGCACTAACTCAAGAAATATTATAACAACATAGTCAAGAAGTGCGCATTTACAATGGGAGATTACGTATTACGCAAAAGAGAAGCTTCGAAGGAAGAACCTTAGGGAAGTTAGCACCTAACTGGGAAGGACCTTACAAAATCACCGAACTGCTGGCAAAAAGGTGCCTATTCCTTAGAAAAAATAGACATAACACCAGAGTCGCACACATGAAATGCAGCACAGCTGCGGAAGTGCTGTATTTAATGATATGTGTGGAGTTGGCCTAGAGCCATCTTATTTCGCAGTAATAGAAAAACCATTCTTATTATTTACCTTTTCAAGTATATTCTAAATGACGTTAAAGAACAAACGCATAATAGAAAAGAAAAAATGAAAAGGATGGCAAAGAGGAAATAAAACAAAAGGAATTTCTTATTCCCAAAGTACACAAGTGTAAGGCCCGAACCGGTAGCCCTACATTAACGTCGGATTTACTCATAAACATAGTTCTACAAATCAGAGTTTATTAAAACTTTCGCGGAAATGTTATCTTTAGTCATTCAATACAAAAACATTACATTTTTTTTAAAACATAATATACAACAGCGTATTTAAAAGATAATTTCTCTTCTGTCTTCAGATGCCAGCCTTTCAATCCATGCCATGTGCCCTCCTCATGCTAGCTCATTAAACACATTCACTTGCGTGCATACTAAAAGTCAGCTACGCTGAGTGAGTTCTAATTAATCAAGCAACTTACCATATAACCATTACATGCATTATATACGTATCCGAAGACACATAGTCCACTATCTAACCATTCACCTTACCGCTTAACTAATTAACTTCCCTTTACGTCTTAGCCACTTGTTTACTGAAGCACATAGAGGATTTCCCTCCCACGCACTCACGTTATGCCACTTAATAACGAAGGCACGTATAGGCTTACCCTACCACGCACTCACGTTATGCCACTTTAATAACGAAGGAACGTATAGGCTTACCCTATCACGTACTATCTTCATGCCACTAACACTCTTACTAGACCCTTGCCACTTCTATCACACTCTACCTCTACTTGTCTACAACACCCTATCTATCATTATATCATTTACATAATAACCAAGTAATATCATAACATTTACACACACTAATAACCACTTGGAGTTCATTCCCGTTGGCGGTACGCGCAATATTTGAAGATCGTTCACGCACCGTGAGACGTGCACTAACACACTGACAAACGTTACTTTCCCTGTCTACACGTGCAATATCCGAAGATCATTCACGCATTGACATACATCCATTCATAACATCTATATATATATATATCATATCAAACATTATAGCATACACTTACCAATTAAGGTAAGTGTATTCACACTTCACATCAAGTATGCACACAGCCCTGAAAACATAACAAGGAAGTGGGGCTAGAAACTCACTTGAACTCGGTTACGATCATCGTTAATGGTTATTCCTTTCTTGAGTTGTGCGCGACTAACTCGGGTCGGGATCAACTCTTCTTGGTGATTTCGGCTAGAGAGAGAAAGTAGGATGAGAGAGAGCTAAGTGTATGTTTTGGGTGGTGTATGGAATATGTGTGAATGAATGGATTAATTGGTAATTAAGGTTTATATATAATGGGTCATTGGCTTGAGCCCAGGGTCCATCTTTCTCCCATTCTAATCAAAGTCTATTACCCATATTACTTAACCCAACACAAGCCCGACTCATAATAACTCCTACTTTATTTTATTATTTCTCCACTAACCGAGTAAACTTTCCCACCAATATTAAATAATATAATTAATATTATTTTTAGAAATATCGGGATGTTACAAGTCTTCCCCCCCTTAAAAAGGTTTCGTCCCCGAAACCTAACTTATTCCTTGTAAAAGGAACACTTCTTATATTCACACACTTATTGAATCGCCTTTGCTTTATGGGTTACCCTTCTTACTCCTGACTTGCAGTCATCGAGTGGTGTTCATGTGTTTTAGCTATTAAGGCAGCTTGTCCATGAGGCCCTCGATGTACCAAGTCTCGTTTTGTCTTCCCAAGGGACCATGTTTTATATAGTAACGCTAACACCTAAGGCGTCGCCTTATCACCACACAATTATTTATCATAACCAACATGCATTCAAGATAATTCATAAGCCATTCATACAAAATCACAAGGAATCACAAGTCATTCATAAAACATAAAAAGGAAATCATTCAATCTTTCTAGACAAACATAGGTTCAGCCGTAACAAAAAAACCCCTTAACAGTACTAACATAAAACAACTGTGACGAGCCACGTATTCTCCTGCAACCTTCTCAGTAGCTGACAAACCATCCTTTCACGCGTCTCCCCTTCTTCCCCCCACCGCTACGGCTTCTTCGCAATCTCTAGCTATGTGACCTGACTTACCACACTTGTAAAGTTTCTGGTCCTCGGTGCATTCATGGGAGATCTGTCCTTTCTTCCCGCATCGGTAGCACTGGTTTGGTCCAGCCTTGAATTCTCCCAAGTGCATTTTCCCACACACCTTTCATTTTTCCTTGCCTGCAACCTTCCGTGTCTTCCTCTCCGCATACTCCACGACATCTGCAGTCTGTTTGGTTTCTTTCCCTCCTTCCTTATCTTCCACTTCCACATCATCCGCCGCCAAATCATCATAAACCACCTCTGCTAGCTCAACTGCAGACTCAAAGGTAGTAGGTTTGTTAGCCCTAACTAACGTGCAGGCCTTTTAGGGAAGCCCGCTGACGTATGACTTGATTCGTTTCACCTCAGTGTTCACCATGTCCGGAACCGGCCTAGAAATACGGTTGAATTCAGTGGTGTACTCACGGTGTGTCATCTTGCCCACCATCAAATTTAGAGACTTCATCTCGGCCCTCTCAGCTTCGGCATCAACACAGAACCTTTTCATCACTAACTCTTTCAGATAATCCCATCTCATCGCCTTAACCTCATCCTGATTCTTTCTCTCCTCCACCCTTTCCCACCAATACATAGCTTCATATCCAAATGACTGAGTAGCATAACCCACAGCTTGGTCGGGACGGCATTCGCTAATGCAGATAATTTTATCCATGGCGGTTATCCATTGAAGAGTAGCGATTGCGTCTCCTAGATCCGTCAGCTTTGGCGGGTCACATCCTTTGAAGGATTTATAGTTGCACCCACCTTGGCCTCTTTTCCTATCATTAACCTTCACAGATTGGTCCTCGTTCGAGTCACCCTTCTCCCCCTCATCATCTTTCTTACCATTCTCCCCCGATCTCTCAGCAGTTCTTGCATGGCTTCCAGCAGACTTTTCAGGATTCAAATTCTTTATGGCAGCTGCTACAGCTTGAACAATGGCTGCTTGAACTGCAGGGTCAAGTTGATGTCCTTCGTTGTTGCTCGGATTTCGATCAGCTGCACTTCCTTCTCCCTCAGTGTTAGTAGTTGATTCAACAGAAGGTTCTCGGACCATCCGTGGCCTACCACGACATCCTGTACGTTCTCCCTTTCCAGCAACTCTCCTAGTTCCAGCCATTCGTACTCTATAAGGAAACACAAATGTTATCACTCTAGGAATTATTTAGCACATGATTCGCAAGGTAAGTAGTTAATGACAATGGCCAAGTGTAATTAACTATTTTCATTACTCCGCAGGTTCTACATACTTCCCTTTATGATTTCACTTGTGCTAGTTTCTACTTTTAAACAGTTAATCAATCAAACAATCAATTAATCCTATCCCTAACATACACAAATATTTACTTTAGCAATTAAGCTAACATCTTTCCACATTATTTAACCATATATTTTACCGTTACTGAGCTTGCTTGAGTGACACATAGCTATCTTGAACTGGCATCTTCTTTCTTTTCTTAAATCTCATTCCCTGTTCGAGTCTAAGCGTGTAGGATGCTTAAATCTATCGAACTTTGCTTTGATACCAACTTGTAAGGCCCCGAACCCGGTAGCCCTACTTTAACGTTGGATTTACTTATAAACACAGTTCTACAAATCAGAGTTTATTAAAACTTTCACAGAAACGTTATCTTTAGTCATTCAATACAAAAACATTCGATCTTTTCTTTAAAACATAATATACAACAGCATATTTAAAACATCATTTCTCTTCTATCTTTAGATGCTAGCCTTTCAATCCATGCCATGTGCCCTCCTCATGCTTCTCATTAAACACATTCACCTGCGTGCGTACTAAAAGTCAGCTACGCTGAGTGAGTTCTAGTTAATAAATCAACTTACCATACAACCATTACATGCATTATATACGTATCCGAAGACACATAGTCCACTGTCTAACCAATTCACCTTAGCGCTTAACCACTTAATTGCCCCTTACGTCTTAGCCACTTGTTTACGGAAGCACATAGAGGCTTGCCCTCCCACGCACTCACGTTATGCCACTTAATAACGAAGGAACGTATATGCTTGCCCTACCATGCATTCACGTTATGCCACTTTAATAACGAAGGAACGTATAGGCTTCCCCTTCCACGTACTATCGTCATGCCACTAACACCCTTACTAGACTCTTGCCACTTCTATCACATTCTACCTCTACTTGTCTACAACACCCTTTCTATCATTAAATCATTTACATAATAACCAAGTTACATCATAACATTTACACATACTAATAACCACTTGGAGTTCATTCCCATTGGCGGTACGCGCAATATCCCAACATCGTTCACGCACCGAAAAACATTACTTTTTCTATCTACACGTGCAATATCCGAAGATTGTTCACGCATCGACATACATCCGTTCATAACATCTATATATATCATATCAAACATTATAGCATACACTTACCACTTAAGGTAAATGTATTCACACTTCACATCAAGTATGCACACAGCCCCAAAAACATAACAAGGAAGTGGTGCTAGAAATCACCTGAACTCAGTTACAATCACCGTTAATGGTTATTCCTTTCTTGAGCTGTGCGCGACTAACTCGGTTCAGGATCGACTCTTCTTGGTGATTTCAGCTAGAGAGAGAAAGTAGGATGAGAGAGAGCTAAGTGTATGTTTTGGGTGGTGTATGGAATATGTGTGGATGAATGGATTAATTGGTAATTAAGGTTTATATATTATGGGTCACGGGCTTGAGCCCATGGTCCATCTTCCTCCCTTTCTAATCCAAGTCTATTACCCATATTACGTAACCCAACACAAGCCCGACTCAGAATAACTCCTACTTTATTTTGTTATTTCTCCACTAACCCGAGTAAACTTTTCCACGAACATTATATAATATAATCAATATTATTTTTAGAAATTTCGAGATGTTACAACAAGGCCCGCGTTACACAAGATCAACAAAAACATCACAAATCTCATACAGGCATACAACCATCAAAACAAACAACAGGAAAGTCACTAATAGTCGACTAACTCCTCATCAGACTCATCTTCCTCATCATCCTTGCCATCAGGATGACTACCACTGCTACAACCATTCCATAACCACTGGCAGGAGGCACATCATCACGAGAAGAGGGAGATGAATCGAAAGCTGCAAACGCAACCTTCAAGCGGGTAACTCCATCCACCCTGCTAGTCAACTTGGAAATAATTCGAACAACTCCAAAAGCCAAGTTGTCATACTTCTCCTACATATCCTGGTAGAATTGATCTTAGTTGATATCATGCAAGGAGTGGTTGGTGAAAGTGCGGTTGCAGGCGATAAGTTGTTGGTTCTCTTAACGCCAAACCTTTCGACCAGCTTCACGGGCAGCATACAAGAGTTCTGCAACACAATCGGTTAACTTGGGACCATCCTTGACCCGCTCAACATTCTAGAAAATATAAAAACGATTAGTGATCAGGCCACAAGATAATAACAAAAGATAGATCATACCTCGGGATGAAGTCTGTCATGAGCTAAGTTTGGTCTGTTTGAAGGGTCTTAACGGTGGCATCACTCATGAGGAGTTCCTCAGCTCAATTTCTCCACTTGAGCACCCTTAGCAACGGAGTCGGCCCACGAAACTTCAAGCTCAGTCTTCAATCGAGAAATCTAGTCATCCTTCTCTTGAATGGCCTCGTCCCGAGTGGTTATGGAGGAGGTGAGGTCAGCAATAAGAGAATCTTTCTTAGCAAGCACTCCATTATGAGCTGCTACTTGCTCTGGCAAGCAGCAAGAACAACATTATACGATTCTAAGTCAGCTTCACCTTTTTGCGCTTGCTTGTGGCACCTTTTAACTTTAAATTCTCACGCTAAAATGACTACTCCCAACTTCAAGTGGATTCACTATGTTTTGGAAGAGCAGATGATTGATCTTCGTGAATAGTATAAAGGTTCCATTCAGCAGTACGACCTTCTTTTCGGTGCTCCCAACTTTTTTTCCAACCTTTCCCGATCGGCGGTTATCAGAGACCAATATTCCCTCATAGCCATCCACTCCCTGGTTATCTCAAAGCTAGCAAAAAGAGAGCAGGATACCCCGTGGACGTAGTCATCATAATGATGACCATGAGAACGTTCGCGTTGATATTCGAGCTTTGCGGGAGGCAAACGGTGGATTACAAATTCATGACAGAGGAAGATATTGTTGAACAGATAGCGATGAGTGAGATTCCAAGAAGGAAAAAAAACTCTTCATCAGAATGAGGTAGCGGGCCATGAAAACCACCAGACCCTCTACTACCAGCACCAAACTTATCACCACCATTGACACGACCACCCACACCGCCACCGCCTTCTCTGCTACCACTAGAAGGTTTGTATTGAAAGGTTGCAGAAGAAGCATCTTGAAAAATAATGTGAGGCGGTGAAGGCAGAAGGTCACCAACAATATGAATTTCAGCATCAGTGTCTTGAACAGGAGTTTCTAAATCAGGTCCCTCAACTACAGCATCCTTCATCGGAGAAGGAGACCGAGAAGATGCATCAATAGATTTACCCTTTGTCAAAAAGCAAGGAAGCTGGAGATCGAGGAGGCGTGGGATCCTTTTCCTTAATAACAAAACCACCATAAGGTCCTCCACTCGTTTTCTTCTTCAACGGGTCTATCAAGAAAAGAAAAGAATCTATAAACAAAAACGTAACGAAAAATGACAGTACTTAACGCAGGGAGAATATCTGGGGATGTCACAAATTTCGCTAACTTATCACTAAGCTTGGATCTCTTGTGAATGGGAGTGAGAGTCTCAAGGTTAAGAAAACCTTCTCACATGGTAGCCTTAGCGGGAGATTTGCCAGGATCAAGCGTAGAAGGGTCCTCCCGCTTCTTCTTCTTCTTGGACTTAACCATCTCTCTTTTATGGCAAGAGCTAAGAGCATCTTCCGCGTTGGGACCTGCCAATCTCAATTCATCCTAACTAAGAGACTTTCGAGATGATTCCTTAGACTCTTCACTGGTTGAAAGAATCACGTGTACCCCATCAACAACAATAACACATAAAGGACGAGGGTTAGAAGTCAGTTCACCATCCCGTTCAGCCCCTATCAAGGGAAACACAAAGTTCTCATGAGTCTATTCAAGAATGGGAAGCTCCCACTCGAGCAAATCTCGACTGGTCATAACACTAGACCCACCTTCAACAAGTGACAGTTGAACACTTCCCATAGCTGATAAAGGAAGTGAATAGTTAAGCAAAGTAAAGATACCACTAAAAACACAGAAAGACTTAACTAAAATATCACGTACAGAAACCGTCATGAGCATAAAGAGTAATGCGCGGCCTTGACCAAATTTGGCTCATTCCAGCAGCAACCAAAGCGGACTCTTGGATAAAGAACAGAGGTGTTTCCCGATCAGTCAAAGTCTCGTACCAATAATGGTCCTTGTATCCATGTGGATGTGAGTCTTCAATCTTCTCAGAGGGATCACGGTAATTTATGGGAATGGGGACAACATTCGTGCGGATGTAAAAGAACTTTTTCTTCCACTCATACAAACCCTGCGCAGCCTCCTTAACAAAAGCCACCTCCTTGTCGCGCAGAAGGAACCTAAACCAACCACCTTTGGTATGATGCTTGTAAAAGACATTGAAACGATCAAAAATGGAAGTTATACGTTGTCTCCGGTAAAAATATTCAAAGTGACGAAGACGCTTCATCCAAAGAGGATGAACCTAAGTGATGTGTAGACCATAGGACAACACCATATCACAGAAAAATGTGTTAATAGGCAGACGAAAGTTACCAGGGGGAAAAGTCAGAGTATAAAGCCAAATTACTGGTCGGAGCATCCATGGCGGTGCTGTCGTCAAGTAATTCCACCCCCCACTTCGGAGAGACATGATAACTCGAAATTAGGGTTTTGAAGTCAGGTTGTTTCCATTTAATAGTCACACTATTAATTGATGAACCACCACTCTTCTTGCTACCTTTCTTCTTCCCCATCTTCTTACTAGTAGAGGAAATCTCCATTAATCGTTGGAAAACGTTATCAAACGAGGAAAACAGATGAAAAATCTTGAAAAATAAGAGATAGATCTACATGGAGAAGAGAAAAAGGAAATAAAAAATAAATAGGGTAACTGACCTTTTTATACTGACCATCGATGAAACAAACTAAACGTGAATATTAAGAAAATCGTGGAGGTCTAATAAGAGACTGACATGTCACGCGGAAGTTTCAAAATTCCAAAACAAGTGGAAGAAGGAAACTTACGCGCTGACAAGTGAAAAGGCGTCCTGCATTCCAGACGCCATTTGACATTATACAAAGTCATACCCACTTGAGGATATATCTTATCCATATCAAAACAAGTAGATCGGCAACCTTATTCTGTCTAAGAATTTACTCATCATTTACCATACTAATTCTCACGAAGGAGGGTGGTTACGAAAAGAACCCCCCCCTCCTGTTCCCTGCTCGTAACGAGCTCACGATGTTCGGTTTTGCAGGTGAAATCTGTCGGAACACATAACATCAGTCCGTAACAATCATTGGAAGAATATTAACCTAATCCCTATAGGGTTAGGTTGGTGTTTATTCCATTCCGGCTGAGAATTTAGGTTAAGCCTACCCAGGGTTAAGTTAGTGTTTATTCAATGTTTAACCAAATTACATTTAAATCGGTGGCCAAATAAGTACAAAAAACCCATTAATAATGTAGTACATGGATCAATCTTAATCAAGGGTTTAGATTCACTTCTCGCATTAAATTGATTTCCCGTCTAAACCATCCTTTAACAACCCACCCCGGGTGGGCTGTCGTGTAACAATAAACATGGTATCATAGAAAAAGACCCAAAGTTTATTTATTTACTTGTAAAAGGTATAATACATCAACAAGGCAAACTTAAGTTTAATTTACACACTAGCACAGTTGAAAAGATATTTAATTTACACACTCCCACCTAAAGTAACCTGTGGACCTGTATACAAAAAAATAATAATAAAGGAATGAGCCGAATGCTTAGTACGGAATATTAGGCTCAAACAATTAATGATTTAATGAAACGTTATTTATATTGAACTTACAATTGATGATGCGATGCAAAGTAACCATATTAAATAACTTAAAACGTATCATATAGATGTATCCATGAGCTACTCCTACATACTTATCATACGAGATGACGAGTTGGCATACCCGCTAGCCATATCCTTAATATTAATCCTAGGATTGTTCCATACGCCTCCTGATAGCCATATGCACCACACTTGTACTTAAGAGACGCTGTGAACTGATCTCACCGTCACGAGTGATGCACATGTTGTCGATGCCGCAACAACATTCTCGTGAGACACTCCACGAGAAGCGACACTCATTGTATCGAAATACATATGATCTTATTCACATGACTCATAATATTATATTATCATAACATATGTTGGAACATGCAATAATGAGTACAACTAACAGAATTTATCGCATGGCGTCAAACTAAATTTAATTTTGTTATCAGAATAGGAATTCAATGGAAAGTCAACTGAATCGATTTTTAAAGACGCGTGGAGTTTCCAATGTATATGAACCTAATGGGTTTAACACAGCTGAATATAAAAGCAATGAGGAGTGGGGGTAGGGTCCGTAACCTTAATGTTTCAAAATGATGCTAACTTGTTTTTGAGCGTTCAAGATTATCTAAATTAAAGATACATTTCATTTAAGAACCTATATTTAGAGTTTCACTGTTAGTTCGTGTAACAATTGTTACTTTTCAAACCTGAACCGTTAATTTCATCTTTCGTTTCATGTATTTTCAAACGTTCGTTATTAAATAAGATCGAGGAATTAATATTTTATGTGGTTATTTAGTGTTAACTTTATTAAGCGTCACTCGGTTTTAGTTAGTTTATTTTACAAAATATTATAACTATCATTCAAGTACAAAATCCACTCCTGACCATGTTTGAACTAAACTCGAATGGCCAACCTAAGTCCAAGGACCTAATTGCAAAATAAACAAACTATTATTTTGTCTCTCTTTCCTCCTCCATTCATGGCACCATACCCCCTTCTCTTCTTGACCCAAAATTCTCGGCATAATCAAATAAATTAAACTTTCCAAATCGCCTGCCAACTATCACGCGTTCACTGACACCTTAAACATGGAAATTAAACCAATTTACAACTAATTGATTAGAATATTCGTTCTTAAGAAACCTGTGGCCTAATCATCCTTAATACACTATATAAACATGATTATAATGCAATTAAACCTTACTACACCTCCTTCCCAACATCATGACGCTAACCCCCAAATCAATATCACCAAACGAAGCTGTCCATGATCATATTGAGTCCGTGTTCTAACCGTTAACCCTATCTCATAATTCTATTTCATTTCGTAATCATTCAAGGTAATTGAATATTGGTTTTAGGTCGATTTTACACTGTGATCAAAACCCCTCTGTCAATTATAATTGATAGAGGGTGTAGAGACTTTAGCTGAATTCTAGAATTAAACGAAGTGGGGGTAAATCTGGTTTAACGTTTATATTTAATCAGTTTCATCCTTATAACAGGTTAGACACATTTCCTAGTAGCAGGTGCAGATTTGTTAAAACCTTGAACCAGATGATGGGCGCAAGTTCAACCCTCTTCAAGGCCGGTTTTAGTCTTTTTTTTTTAATTTGTCTTTTGTTTTTAGTAATATTATATATATATATATATACAATAAATCATTTTACTTGTTAAACAAGCCGAACGTCGACAAAATTTTAAAATAAGTTTTCTTTTAACATTCCTATTTACGTGTGTGTGCGCGCGCGCGTATGGTTAAAAATCAAATACAATATCTAAATATATATATGAATGTTTTTCTTTAAAAGAGATTACTTTACTCTTCTAAACGAACCGATCACCATTAAACTCTCTAAACAAGTTTTCGTTTGATATATCAATATATGTAATATTAAATTCACGTTTTAGTGTTATATATAATTGAAAAGTGGTGATATTTTAATCGCTTACGCTTTTAATTCAATATTAACAACATTATTATATATTTGACACCTTAACGATTTCAAATCCGTTATAAACCCATGTTACCATATTTTATTATTCTATATCACTAGAATATTCATTTAAGTTCTACCATTAAAATATTGACATATCATCAAGACTCGTCGCGGAAACTAATTAACTTGTTCACTTTAACCGTGTCCCCGTTATCCTCTACCTTAACTCTAAGGTTAGTTTACATACCCCTTTTTATCTTTTATAGATTTTGGGGGCAGCATGTATATCGTATTTACATTACTCATGTTTTATCCGCATCTATTCAAACAAAATTCATTATATGTTTATGTGTGATGATTGCATGATCTATGACTATGCTTTATGTGCTTAAGTATTTATTTTATGCTTGGTGGTTGGTATCTCATCCTCATCTATTCTCGTATACTATAATCATACATTTACCCAAGTACATTGATTTTGTGTCAATAAGAACAGGTACACATTTATTTAGTTGTTTACATTTTCATAGGAATTTTAATGCTCAATATTAACATATGAATTGTGGTTTTTATATATATATATATATATATATATATATATATATATATGATTAGGATCATGTGAGATCTGTTTTGAAATCGAGAACTTTAAGAACTATTATAGACCACAACAAACACTCTTCTTAACAAAAAAAAAATAAAAAAAATTTAAAAAAAAAAAACTCGAAAATAAAAAAAGTAAAAAAACCAAAATTTTTTATTTTTTATCCTGATTTTATAAAAAAAATAGAAAAAAAATATTTGTTTAACAGAATTATACACATATGTATAATACTTGTTTTTTTAAATTTTATACACGTTTTTCTATACACATATGTACAATTTAAGGTAAACGATAATGTACATATGTGTACATTACGTAACTAGAGATTAAATGAAATTATACATATGTGTATAATACGAAATGTTTTTTTTATGAAACAGGAATAAAATATAAGAATTTTGGTTTTTTTTTTTTTTTTTTTTTGGCTCAAGTTGGTTCTCAAAGTTCTAAATTTTTAAAGGGTTCTTTTAGGATCCTTACCCTCTCTCTCTCTCTCTCTATATATATATATATATATATCAACTAAAACTTATGTATTCTCACTAACATTTGTGTTGACAAACTCTATTTTTATACATGCTACAGGTACAAGTAATTTACATTGTTCAAGATTGAAAAAAAATAGTTTTACCTTAGGATATTATTCAAAATACCTAAGCATGATGTAATTGTTTCTTATAATTGAATTTGTGTACTTGTTTAATGTTAATGAAATTAAATAATTATTGTCACTTTAATTAGTTTGTTTTGAGCTACTGTCCAATCAATACGTTAAGTCCTGACATTTTTCGCGGCCTTTGGTCTAGGTGTGACAGTTCGTTTTAAATTTTGGACAATTATTTCATTAGGTAGATAAAACATACCAATAGATATGTTCATGTTTTATTTTTTAAGGTTATCTATTAAATAGTAAGACATTTAAGTTAGTATTATATTATATTAAATTTAATTATTTGTTAGTCTTGATGCATCGTTGTTAGTTTATCCAAAAGTGTAAGTTCAAAATTAATACCTATTATATTGTTGAAACACCGGATCCAATAAATACTAATTCATTTCATTGTATGTTGATTAGATTATAGATCTAGTTATATGATATACTTTAGGTTAGATGATAATATTAAGTGAAGTGATTGAGAGAGTATTTGGAGAGAGTATCGGTATACCTTATAATAAATATTTAAATTAACAAAGGAAAAGCATGCCTTATATAGACGATGGGATGTCATTCATTACACATCCCGTAACAAATGGCCTCCATTCGTCATCATTTACATAAGTTAACATATGGTATAGAGAATGACTCATTCCCTATATCCCATTCGTCAACATTCCATGACGTATGGATCAATTATATAACGACTAAGGTCCATTCGTTAAATATCCATAACGAATGGACATACACAAATAACGATTAATGTTCATTCGTTAAACAACCTTAACGAATGAACTATAAATAATAACGAACTGGCTCATTCGTTAAAAAATCATGACGGATGAGCCTTACATAGCGAATGGGTTCACAATTACATAAAAACCCTTTAACATTAAAATAACATTAAATTACAAACGAATATTACAAAGACGCGAGACGACAAAACCGTGCACTAAAAAACACCCCCTCGTCTTGAGCTCTTTGTCTGTAAGTTACTTGAACCTTGAACTCTTCCAATCTCGGCAACTATGAATCGTAAACGCATGACACACACGCACAACGCGTTGGAATTGCATAGCACGATTATAGTCTTCACAACGTTCAATAAAAATCTTGTTCTCAAACAGCACGTCATTGTCGGTTTCTGATAAGTTAACGAGCCACATTGGATCGATAACTCGTATAAAGCTGGTCTTCAAGCCTTTTCCTAGCACAATGACTGCCTCGCCCATTCAATTTTCGTAGTACCATCGATTAAACGATAGGTTAAAATTCTGCGGGAACGTCTTAACCAGTACACGTTTCATTGTTTTGGGCAGTTTAACCTTAAGTACAAGTTTCATCTAACCCGTACGAGGATCAATTTCATTAATGTACTTATGGGTTGGGACTTGTGGCTCAAAGAATTTAAAACCATGGTTAACCTCGAAAAGCAGATGTTGGTGAAACCATTCTGCTAGTCGATCTTTACCACTATTTATGAATAGCCGACAGGCGAGCGTACGTACATCCCACCTCGGCAATGAGACAACGTCAATGATGTTTTGGAAATGCTGAACACCATTCTCCCACTTGATAATGCAAACTTTCAAATCAGAATCGTACAACCAAGAGAAAATATCACCTTTCACCGTCGGCATGACTTTAAATGTTGTCATCTGATTTTCTTTAGCTCGTACAACAGCATCAGTGGTTGTTCTCGATCGACGTACCTGTAAGCATCAATAATCTTACGAGCTCGCTTGTTGCGATTCCTGAACCAACCTACGATATCAGCTTAAGAAGGATCAGACTCTCGTTCAGGCATCTTTTCTTTCTTCTTAGAAGTATTTTCTAGATGATCTTCAGTAGCTTTAACAAAATCTTCAGTAAATGTTGGAACACCCTGATCGACATTTGAACGATGGTATAGATCAGGGTATTCCTCTGCTGTCACATCCTCTACCTCAATCTCCTCATCTACATAGATAAACGACGTATTCCCGTGTGGAATACTCGCATCAAGCAGCACTTCCTCATCGTTCACAACCTCCACATCCTCCTCAGCCTCCAACGCATCTAACTCTTCATCGTTCAACCCTAATAATAATGAAATCTGTTCGCGATTCAAGGCATCTAACGGATATAAGGATAACATAGGGAGTTGCAAGGTTCAAGGTAATCGCGCAACATGGGTTGCCTTCAAATATTATTAATTACTATTATGGGAAACTCTATCACTTGCTCAGTCAATGTCCTCAGGTGTTCTAGGTTCGTTGAAATCGGTAATTCTCGATCTGGAGGTGGTATGACTCATATGTTTGAGAGTGAGAAATACATATATATATTTCTATATATTATTTTATTTATTTATTTACCTTAATGGAATAAGAATGGGTTCAGGTACGGATCCGTCCGTACGTGAGGGTCGACGGTTCGGGTGAACATCTGGGGTTATTAGGATATACGGTACCGGTGTTGGTAGGGTAAGGGATTCATCAATTTTGGTTGGGAGTGACGTTACTAGATATTTCTGGTTAATGTCAAACGGGAGATCTAACTTGGTACTATCATAATTTATGACCCGATAAGTCAGACTCATCATCAACCGATGCTCTTAGAAATTTCGGCATCCTCGGTACTTTTATTATTTCATCCCCCGGTTCCTTATTCGAGTTCCATTTCTCAATACATGTACCCACAAGATATGCACGTGTATATATATATATACACATTAGCACACATAAATAATATTATATACTTTACACATATGTTGCCATTTTTACCTATTAATGTACCCCGTGACTTCCCCTGAATTCCCTCGTGAGGACAAGTCTGTTATTATGTTCCGGACCATAACAACTCACTTGTCCATCCAAGCTCATCCAGACCTCATCACTATAAATTATTAGTTGATATTCAGATCCTATAATACTTGAGCTACTGGTTATATTTTAGGTATCTTTTAAAGACATCCTAATTCTTTTATAACCAATGGCTCTGATACCAAGTTCTGTAACACCCCGCAACCGCAGCGGAAACGTAAACGGGATGCGACAGACACCTCTGATATCAACCACATTGTTTATAAAGAAAACTGAATGCATTAATATACTTCAAAATTACATTATCTCATCTTTCATTACCGTCTAGGTGATACACACATCATACAATACGATTCATAATTCTATCTGTTATAATGTATCCTAACATCCCGCACACAAATCTTACACACATCAAGCACTTAGCACGTAAGCAATCACTTCATCTAAATTGTACCTGAAAAGCATGTGAGAAAACGGGTCAACTAAGAATAGTTGGTGAGTTTCACAATTTTAGTAAACCATGATATATCATTATCAAAATATAATATTATCTGGGGACACTGTTAACCCAGTACTGTACTCACTCCGGGGACAATGTTAACCCAGAAACACATCCAATAACCTCTGGGGACACTGTTAACCCAGAAACACATTTAATAACCTCTGGGACACTGTTAACCCAGAACACTGTTTCGGGCCTTACAATGTTAGCAACTCAGACAATTACCATCTTAATACATTACCGTACGATTCCCGTACAATAAACATTATATAAATACATTCATTTCCATGCGATCAGCATGTACTTAAACATTTAAATAATAACATGCTTTCCGCCCCGGGAAAATATTTAAAACAGTTCAGTAAAAAAAGGGGCTCGTGAAACTCACCTTAGCACATGCAAGCAGGTAACAACAATCAATATCAGTTAACCCGTCCAATCTGTAATATGATCCCTACGATCATTACTATACACTCAATATTAATATAACTTTAATCGTATCAACCGGTACATCTGGGGACACTGTTAACCCAGCACTGTACCCGTTATGGGGGCAAGGTTAACCCAGAAACACTTTTCCGGACTCAGATTGTGATGTCGTTTAGAGTTCAACAGTCAAATCTTCTAATAGCTTGTTTTCCCCGTTTTGCGTGCCTAGCACGGTTATCAAATTTTATGTTTCAAAATGAGTTTGGTCACACACGACCCGAAAATCGTGGTTGACTGGTAATTTAGTTTAAGTTGTGAAATTAGAGCTCGGTTTAGACGCCCCGATTGGCCGCGGGACCCGTTTCCGTATTTGGCGTACCGGAAACTGTTAAATCGGTTAAAAATACCCAAATCATCCGAATTATTTTCGGATGATTCATTTTTACTTTTTTAACTCAATTATATGAAAATAGTTCATTTTTAGGGTTTTTATACACCAGTCAGCTCGCTTAAGCGAACTTCACCGGTTTACGCGTTTTAACCTTAAAAGTTTGATAATTAGCACAATTAATTATCCGTTTAACCTCGGATCTTGAAATTTTGCACAAATAACATTTTGACAGTGGGGAAATTTATAGCAATATTTTCAGAATTAAATTTTATATTTAAAATTTATTTATCTATTTTTAAACACCATTTAAACACTAAATATGTCGTAAATACCAAACGACCTTAGAAAAATCCCAAATTTTTCCTGGATGTCCCCTGCCATCCACATAGTCCCATGTAATTTTCCAGAACCAAAATTTTCTTTTACATGCCATTTTCACCAAAACCGAGCTAGAAAACCCTAGAACTCGTTTAACCGAAAAGCCTACTTAGACTTCTTCAACTGACCTCAAATTTTGTGTGTGACTTATACATGATATTAAAAGCTCATCTGCAATTTTCCAAAATTTTTCATGATATTTAACTATTTTTCACCATTTTTGGCCAAAACCGAGCATTAAATTCACCAAATATTCATCCTTTGTCCAAAAATTACCAAAATTTCACAGAACTCTTATTTTCATGTGTAGAACATCCCTGTAAAATTTCATGACCTAACTCTAAACCATCAACAATCTGTCCCAAAACACATACACCGAACATAAACCGAATATACCTTTCGTTTTCCGCCACTACAAGCTACAAACTCATCTTTCCGCCTTATCTACCACTAAACACAGAGCCTACAAACAACATACCACAATACCAAGCAAGTCACACTCACGATCAAGCCATTTCTTTCATGGTTACGGTTATGATACAAAAACAAAGATTTAAACCGTAAAAATTCGTTCTTGGTTCGTTTAACCCCTTTCTTGGACCAAGATCCCTTGTATAACCCGTATACATCACTTGATCATGCAAGAATCAGTTTTCATCTTTGAAACCTCATTTTCTTGCAAATAAACTCAAGAAACGAAGATGGAAACGTGATTAACTAGCTTATTTACCTTGTTTTCTTGCTAAAAACTCTCGGTTTTGGATCATGATCTTGAGAGGATTGGAGATTGTTGGATGAGTTTGTGTGAAAAAAGAAAAATGAAGTGGGTTTGTGGGGGTGGTGGTCCGATCGGTCTCTTGGAGGGGTGGGGTGGGACCCACCTCTTCATTTTAGGCCACATGTTTGGATTCTCGTAATCCGGATAATGTTTTGGATAATCTGGTTCAGTTCGTTTTTCGGTTAAATGTTTAATTCGGCTTAAAACGAGGCTAAAACGGTCGTTTTTCGGCTAAAAAATGAAATTTATATAAAACCGACTTAAGAACTTTAAAAACTCAAACCATGACTTTCGTTAACTTAAAACGTCATATAATTAGTTATTACGCATCTTTTTCGGCTTGATCGATCGTCTCTTGCTCGGTTTGGTATTAAAGGTTTCGTTTAACGTACCGACGAACTATTAAATCGAAATCCTTTTTCTGTGCTTTAATCCACTTATCCCGAAGCTTTAATACTTCGTAACATCACTAAATATCATATATCTCGTCTATAATTGAACCCTCGATTCATTCGGGTTTCAATAACTATCGATCGTTTGATCGCATATTCAATACGGTGAATTATATATTCACGTACAATCAATACAATTGAACCATGTATTCTCGTATAATTACCATGGTAACTCATGTACCCAACATTACATATGACGTAACTAACGTCTATCGGTTAGGGTATACCGGGTTTCGTCGGAATCGTTACAATCTGCTCCTGAACCTGAAGATTGGCCGCCATTTGATTCTCGTATAAGTGAATTAGGCTCAGAAGCGTGCCCATCTGATGGGTTGGAGACAAAGTATGAAATAGAGGAGGTACAGGCTGCACAGGACCCTAAGGACGGCTGATTCTCTTAAACGAGACGTCCAAAGGTTGTGTAGGAATCACAGTCAGTGTCGGAGGAACCACCGATATAGCAACAGCAGGCCTTGGCATAGAAGATAGAATAGATAGTGGAATTAAGCCAAGCCTCGGATCGGAAGTGAGCATGGTCGTCAAAGTGAGTGTCGGGGTGATAGTAATAAGCGACACCACCAGACTTTCAGAATTGGACGACCTCGGCACACGTGGACCAATCTCCACACCAGATCCATGTCACACACGACGTTTGGGTGGTTGATCAGCAGCTAACGCCTTGCCCTTTTGCTTCAATTGAGCAGCCTGTAAGCTTGTTGCTACAACGTCAGTACGTCATTCAATACCCCCATGGCCACCGTCACCACCATCTCCACCATCATTATCACCATCATCTCCATCACCGTTTCTGCCCGGTCCTTCTTCTCGTTCGTAATCTGAATCTTCGTGAATCCAACGATCATTAGAAGGACATTCATATGTAGGATTTACAAAGTGACCAATCATCCGCTTGGTTCTTGGAAATTCTTTCGGTTCTTTACCTCTGTAGGTCTTCATCCTCTTTATAGTATCAGCGTTCATGTATTCCAATTTTAACACATCGTCCTCCAACAACTGATCAATCTTTAAATTCATGAATTAAATCCTAAATAATAAGCTTATCAAGAATCTACTGCGTCGATTCTTGACCAAGCAGTTCTCCTTGAGATGATAGAAGATAAGTTCAGAAAAGTTGAACGACTTATTCAAAATAAGAGCTATGAATGCCGATTGAAGCATAATCCGGCATTCATCGTATCCACCCTTGCATCCCCCAAGGCAATGGATAAGCACATGTAATAGGTACTTGTACGGAGCGCACAAGTACGCCTTGTTGTACTGGGAACGATAGGTCTCCTGCATAATAATATCTGGAATAGCCCACGGATCAACGCCTTGTCAAATTCACATGGAATGTCCATGTTGTCATTAAATCGAAGTACTCGTCGTATAACACCAGGAGTTACGACAATCGGCTTATTGTTGACCTCAACTACAATATGATTCTCGGCCTCAACGTAACGTGCCGAATTCCAAAACGGACGGATGACACTGAAGTGCACTGGAACGTTAGCAATAATGGCATGGTGAATCCTCGATCGTCCAAGGAATGCTATAATATCTCCGAACATGTCATGATCAGCAAAAAGATTTTGACCAAAAGCACAGATGATATGCTTTTTGTCGAATGGCAGAAGTGGGATCTCAGGTTCTTGTTGTTGCTGAACCTGCTATTGAACAGCTACCGGAGCCTCTTATGCAATTTCATCTGCCATAACTGAAAATACATAAACCCGATAATTAGTAAAATCGAACATTAATAAATAAAAATATTAAATAATTAAGAGTTTAATTTTTTAAAATAGTTAATAAGTGTCATTCGTTATCTTGCAAGTGTTAGTTCTTTCGTTATAACGAATGGGGTTATTCGCTTTATCGAATGGCCTGATTCGTTATGACTATCATAGCGAATGATTGATAACGACTCACTCACAAATGAATGACGAGTCAATCATAACGAATGAGAGTTCATTTGTTATCATTGCAAAATAATGATTTGATTCATTATGATAAGCTTAACGAATGGATCTTGAACACGATTGGATATCCATTCGTTAGCTGTAACGAATGACAACTAAGTATTATCAACTTTGACTATAACTAGTCAAGTCAAAATTGGCTATGAACTCTGACAGTCAACATGTAATAACATATTCAATTAGGCCATGAATCGGCTCGCAATGATCTCAATAACCGATTCATCACAATCGTTTAGGTTAAAACTGATTAAAAACTAGGGTTTTGTTCATAAGTGAAAACCCGATGCTATAATCGATTATTTAACCTATAAAACTACCATGGATTTTGACGATTTACATTGCGTTTTGATCGCAATTACCTTATAATTCTACAACAATGATCAAAATAGGGTTTTGTGATATTCAAGATTCTAGTAAAAATTTGGAAGAGGTATGGTAAGGAATGCGAATATCTATGTGAACGAATGAGACCTTTCGTTCCACTCCTGTACATTATATACGTCAAGCTTTGCACGCCTACCAAGACAACGAATGAGTTCATTCGTTAACTCAAATTTAACGAATGGCCTTATTCGTATTTTCATTCGTTATTGCCGTGCACAATAAATAGCGAATCAGTACATATTCATTCTTCATTCGTTATCAATAATGAATACGAATGCAGTCATTCGTTATCAGTGTAAAGGAAGCGATAATTGCTAACGAACTAATTCGTTATAAAACATCAATGACCCTCATTCGTTATTCAAATTGATAACGAATGAACACTATTCGTTATGAATACTCATAGCGAATAGCCATTTAATTTAAAACAATAAAAACCCTTTTCATTTAAATTATAAGAAATAAATAATGCATCGAAACACGTGTCCCGATGAAGTTTACCTTAAGAGACTTACCATTCATAGTTAGATGCAATACCTTAACGTGTTATACGTTCAAAAATACATTTATTTAATTCAATTATTTAATGATTAATTGTGAAACCGTCTTCGAACCGAGAAGATCTAGTCATTTGATATGATGTCGTTTAGGTAATGGATACCTTATGCTGTGAATGGTGAGAGAATAGAAGAAATACTTTAAACATAAATAAATAACCATATTCTTATTACCTTAGATCTAGCCTATATATAGAGGACATATTCGTTCAACATGAATGAATATTTACATTAGCACCCCCTCTATATATATACATTAACCTATAGTAACCTATACAAACTTCCCCTCGTCTCGAGCTCTGTTATCTTCCATCTTGAATACTTTAACACAAAGAACGAGATGCCATGTAGTAACAAACTCCCCCTCATCTCGAGCTATGTTTCTTATTTTCTTTTCAATACATTAATATTCATTCGTCAAAAACTCCAAGCGAATGAATATTTACTTCATACGTTAGCCGATCACCAAATACATTAATTTCATTCGCTAAAAACTCCAAACGAATGAATATTTTCTTCATACGTTAGCCGATCATTCATTAAACTCCTTTATAACGAATGAGTTCGTTATATTGAAACATCTTAACGAATGACCATGTGCTATGCATACGGATGTGAAGAATAAATAACAAAGGTGTAGCGCGCATTGTTGACTTTCAATCATAACGAATGTGAACCATAATATATTAAACGGACGTGACTTCCATGTGATGGTATCATGTAACCATGTAACGAATGAGAATAAATATTTAATAAAGAATGGGAAATATGATAATAAAATTCAGCCACCACTTTTGACCATGTCCATGATTGAATAATAGAACCAACGAATGTGAGTATCATGTGCATGTGAATGACTAGCGAATGAGCAGTTAATTTGCCACTATTGACTTACAAATGAATGAGCAAGTCACCAACAAGCATACAAATGAGATACAGTAGATAGCATCCAAGTGCATGTGAACGAGTGAGCAAATCATCATGTAATCGAATGTGAAGTTGCAACGTTCTCAACAACTTAACAACCTCCTTGATTTACCATGTGAAAAACGAATAAGCGATGTGACAAACGAATAAGAGGTTGTAACAAACTCCTAACAACTTCACGGATGAGCATGTGCATTAAACCATGTCATCATTGGCCGGAATATTAACATTTACATGTTTATTGCCAGAACCTTGTTTTCATGCAACGCCGAAAATTCTATAAAGATCCAAACGGTAACATAACTCACATAATTTAACATCGCAGGAACCACAATCCACATAAATTATCACCGAAAACATACTATCATGCACTGCCGGAACCAACCTTAACCAATCGAATGAACACCGAATCGATCCCTAATACATTTAGCATATGAAATCGCTGAAACCGTATTCTCATGGATATAATTAATAGGCAATTCCAGAACAAATATTCCAATCGAAGACATTTCATTCACCATAAAATTCATACCTTCGTAACCATGAATGCATGCATAAAATTAATCACCGCCGGAAATCACAAAAACATGCACCAGAAACAATACAGTTAGCCTCCGTAATACGCCCGGAATCATCATCCATGTCGTCGAAATATTATACATAATATCGTAACTTCATGATGAATAGATCCAGAAACAATACATTAACCAAATCAACAAGTTCATCAACCAAAACCGATTTCCACATATTATCAATACCATGTCAACAACCAGTTTAATCACCAAACTAGAAATCAGATCCAATACGTTAAGATCCGATTAACCATGTCGGATCCAATCCAATCCAATAAGTTAATCCATCTGAATCTAATTCAATTTGCCAAACTAAAACCTAATCCAAATCCATACATTAACCAAAATCGGTTTCAAACATCCAACCGATTCCATACTTTATCATATCGAATCAACACTTGAATGATTTCAACACCGAAACCGAAGCCGATTCAATACTTTATCAAACCGAAACTGATTTCAACCATCAAATCAAAACCGATTTCAAACTCACACATAAAGATTAGATAAAATCGAACAAACAATACATTAATGACGTACCAAAAACGAGATCAATGTTTGAACTCGTTAATCCAACACAGATCTCAGATCTGAGATGTATAAGTATAAACAACCTCTTAATAAGGATCTAGTTCATAATTACTCTTGATTGTATGTTGTATATATGATATATTAGTTGTATGTATGTATGTGTATAATATTAATACTTAGATTGACGCTTGAGGTTTAACCGTAGCATATGATAAAGGAGGATGATAACTCACGTTCTTCATAAAGCTCTTAGCTAAATCATCAGATGACACTGACTTCTTCTTTAGATAAAAATCCAAATTAGAACAATTAGAAAAACATTGCAAAGTATCCGTTCCAGTTGATTTTACAAACTGAACATTCTTAGCTTGTTTTAAATGTTTTAAAACTTGTTTTGCTTTAGTCAAAGGATCAGATGTCATTGATGTTTTAGCTTGAGCATATCGACGTTCAAGATCTTGAATCTTAGAGGTTTCATTGTGAAAAAACACTTTCAATCAGTTCCGGTTTAATGATACTAATTCGAATGTCTTTCTCAGTGAACATCGTGTCAATCCCTTTCAATTTAAACACACGACCAGTTTTCGACTTTGAAACAGTATGATTGATAAAGCGCGTCAAATCCTCAACAGAAACTTTAGGCTTTTCTGGTTTCTTAGCCTTAACCGGTTTAACCTTAACATGGTCTTCTTTTCTCACATGAGGTTTGAGTGAACCATACACAGCTTCCTCAAATTCATGAGGTTCACAAAGAATGTGATTAGAACTTGGAATGTTCTTGTTTTTGTGTATTACCTCTGGTTCAAACACATCCTCAATAATCACTTTGTCAACATTTTCAACAAAGACTTTAGTGCTTTCAATATGAGGTTTTTGAGTCGAAGATTGGGCTTTAACAGTTTCAGATTTAACAGGTTTAGATTTTTCTGAAATGACAGGTTCTTTTTCAATCAAATCCTCTTCTTTTCTAGCAAACAGATTTGGTTTATAATCATTCTGAAAAGGAGGTGGAATTTCAACAAAACATATACCTTTCTTTGAGTCTTTTTGCTTACCAGATACTTCAATTATTTCATTAAGCAAAAATGATGAATTTCTAAATTTGCCCAGTTTGTTCTTTAACTTGAAAACCTCATTCTCAAGTTCAGTTATCTTTGATCTATGTTTCAAGATTTCTTGAAACTTTTGATCATTGGTTGTCATTTTAACAGATAACTCAGCCTTAAGATCATGGTTACTTACCGACAAAACTTCAATCTTCTCTTGAGATCTCATTTGAGATTCAAGAGATTGTCGATAAGTATCCTTAAGTGAAGCAATCTCTTTCACTAAATTATCGTTATGGTTCTTCAAAGACTCTAACTTAGGTTTGTTAGTCTCACATTCAACACAAGTTACTTTAACAGATGAAGTAGTAGAGATAGAATGACTTGTGGCTATCTTGCTACTAACCAAATTTTCCTAAGAAGTCATGAAAGCTGATAAGAAGGAAAAATTTTGTTCAGCTTCTTTCATGTTTACACTCGGAGGTGATGAAAATTGATTTTGCAGTGGATGGACTTCCCAAACCAGTAGGAACATTGGGTGATCCAGAATTACTAGTAATATAAAAACATGCTCTTGGATCACTATAGATGGTTGTTTCATTTTCACTTGCATTCTGTGTAAGAAATGCAGTGATCGGAGAAATAGTTGAACTTAGAGGCATGCTACCACCGTAGAAAGCAGGATCTTGACTTTCCTTGGAAGACTTCTGACATTTAAGATCGTATTCTCTTGCTTCAATCTTTTGCAAGAATTCAGTTGCAGTCAAGTCTTCATTCATGAAATAGTTATTCTCTTTCAAAACCATTAAAAACATAGAATAAGAACTTGGTAGTGCACTCTTAATAGTGTCAATCTTATCAACCTCAGAAGTTTCCAATTTCATTTTATCCATCTCAGCAATCAAGTGGTTAAACCTAGTCGTCATCTCCTCAACTATTTCACCTTTCAATAAGTTAAAGTTTCGAAATTGAAACTTGAGCATTACCTTCTTACTCTCAGCTATATTCCCCATACTCCTCATACGAATATGTTGGAATCAGGAAGCACATATCTTTATGCTACCCACTTGGTGAAAGATGTTTTCGGGTAAAGCCATGGTAAGAGTAGAATAAGCCTTTGTCTCAATTTCTAATGCTTTCTTCTCTTCTTGTGAGTATTGAGAGATTGCTTTAGGTGTATAACCAATTATCTCATCTCCAATCATAGGGACAGTGTACACCTCATCCAAACAATATGAGCAATCAGGATGAACAGAACCCAAATGAGCACGAAAACGGGGTTCCCATTTATCAAAATCACTTAATTTCATTAAGCGTGACCATTTTGAATGTGAGCCAATCTCAGTGTCCAATTGCAGCATTTGTTGCATTAACAGATTCTGTGAAGAATCAGAATACATACCAACCATGTTTGTTAAATGCTAATTTTCTCAAACTCTAAGGGTTACAATTGAAAATAAGACTAACAAGTTGTGAACAGTAAAGGTAACGAACTGTGAACAGTAAAGGTAACGAACTGTAACCAGTAAAGGTAACGAACTGTGAACAGTAAAGGTAACGAACTGTAAACAGCAAAGGTAACGAACTGTGAACAATGGTTAACGAATTACAACTTAACGAAGTTAAGATTGTTCAGGTAACGAATTAGAAATAATATTAACGAAATAATCCACGAAATGGTCCACGAATTAAGTAACGAAACAGGAGGTTTTCTTTAACGAATCACTAATAGTAAGCTTAGCGAATTAAGTAGCGAACCAGCTACAGTTAATGACGAATCAACCTATAGCAACGGTTGTAACAAACCTCTGACAACAAATGCCACATGGCAAAAGTTTTTATAAAAGAATTACCGAGGTAAGACACGTGTCACACGAACTAGTTGACACGAATTAGAATACGTAGCGAATTGGTTCACGAATTTGCTGATAATCTTAACGAATTAGCTAAAGTTATTATCGAATTAGCCAAAATGTTAACGAATTAAGCTGAAAGGTTACGAATTAGGATACACTTCATATCTTCAAACCTTCAAAGATTCTGTGAAGAATCAGAATACATACCAACCATGTTTGTTAAATGCTAATTTTCTCAAACTCTAAGGGTTACAATTGAAAATAAGACTAACAAGTTGTGAACAGTAAAGGTAACGAACTGTGAACAGTAAAGGTAACGAACTGTAACCAGTAAAGGTAACGAACAGTGAACAGTAAAGGTAACGAACTGTAAACAGCAAAGGTAACGAACTGTGAACAATGGTTAACGAATTACAACTTAACGAAGTTAAGATTGTTCAGGTAACGAATTAGAAATAATATTAACGAAATAATCCACGAAATGGTCCACGAATTAAGTAACGAAATAGGAGGTTTTCTTTAACGAATCACTAATAGTAAGCTTAGCGAATTAAGTAGCGAACCAGCTACAGTTAATGACGAATCAACCTATAGCAACGGTTGTAACAAACCTCTGACAACAAATGCCACATGGCAAAAGTTTTTATAAAAGAATTACCGAGGTAAGACACGTGTCACACGAACTAGTTGACACGAATTAGAATACGTAGCGAATTGGTTCACGAATTTGCTGATAATCTTAACGAATTAGCTAAAGTTATTATCGAATTAGCCAAAATGTTAACGAATTAAGCTGAAAGGTTACGAATTAGGATACACTTCAAATCTTCAAACCTTCAAACTCATATTTTCCAGATTTCTGGAAAACGTATGAACACAAACCCAGAAACCAAATCTGTATTACTCACACAATACTTAACCAAATCACTCAATCAAACTACCAAAACACTCGTAACCACAACGCGAATCCAATACAATTCATTCCGTAATCAATAACCAATAAACTCACATCCGATCTAACCAAAACCATTCCTCTGTTCTCGGCCAAAATCAAATTCAATCTAATTCAATCCAAACTCAAATAAAATTCCAATTCCGATTATCCAAACCTTTCCAATACCTTACACACCACAAATCCAATCCAATCAGTCCATAATACGTTTAAATCAAACTCAATTTAATCAAAAACTCAACCGAAAACAAAATTATACCAAAATAACAATTAATCGTCTACTAATAACGAATTAACTACCAAATCAAGAGAAAAAGAGCACCGAAATCTCTGATACCACTTGTTTGAACTCGTTAATCCAACACAGATCTCAGATGTATATGTATAATCAACCTCTTAATAAGGATCAAGTTCGTAATTACTCTTGATTGTATGTTGTATATATGATATATTAGTTGTATGGATGTATGTGTATAATATTAATACTTAGATTGAAGCTTGAGAGTGAATCTGGGCAGGGGTTCGATAATATAACTCAATGCTTAAATTAAACTGTGGACTAAATCCACTATAAATAGAAGATGGATCTAGTTCGTTACACATTCCGTAATGAACTAGTATCCACTTCGTTACATACACTTAAATATCAATAACTTAACGAATCACCCCCTGATTCGTTAACACCCTTAACGAATCAGGAGGGATAATAACTTAGATCTAGTTCGCTAAACATCCTTAGCGAACTAGACTATACTTTAACGAACCACTATAATAACTTAATATTTTATTACATAAATAAAACGACAAATACATTAACAATAGATACAAAGACTCGAGACGCAAAACCGTGCACTAACAGACACCTCCTCGTCTTGAGCTCATTGTCTTGTAAGTTCCTTGAAACGTCTTGTCTGTCGATCCCTGTAGTTGTGAATCCCATGTTCATGACACACCCTAATAACGCGTTGAAATTGCATTGCCAGATCATAGTCTTTACGACGTTCAATCAAAATCTTGTTCTTAAATAGCACATCATGTCGGTCTCTGTTAAATTAACGAGCCACATCGGATCGATGATCTTTGTCAGCTCAGTCTTTAAACCTTTACCCAACACGATGACGGCCTCGCCAGTTTTGTTGTCGTAGTACCAGCGGTTGAAGGATAAATACATGTGTTGGTTCAACGTCTTCACCGGCACACGCTTCATAGTCTTCGGCGGCTTTACCTTAAGAACCAACTTTCTCCATCATGTTCTTGGATCGATCTCGTCGATACGCTTGCGAATGGGAATTTGTGGTTTAAAATACATAAAACCATTGTTCACCTCAAATAGAAAGTGTTGGTGAAAATAACCAGCATGGTAATCCTTGCCACAATTAATGAATGGACGATACGCCAGAGTGCGTACATCCCATCTCGGTAATGAGAGAAGATCAAACATTCGTTCATAGTACCGAACGCCATTCTCCCATTTAACAATACATACTTTTAAATCAGAATCAAAGAGCCAAGAAATGATATCACCTTGAACTTTAGACACGGCCTTGAAAGAAGTCATCTGATTTGCTTTGGCGCGTGCTAAGGCTTCTACCTTTATTTCTTGATCAACATACAGATGTGCTTCAGTAATCTTATGAGCCCTCTTATCTCGACTAGGAAAGCAACTTTGAATATCATCAAGAGAAGGATTAACATTTGAGTCAAATATCGTGTTAACAATGTCCCTTTCCCTTGGAATTCTTCTCCAGATGATCTTCTGCTTCTTTGAAAGTTTCTTCATTAAATATAGGACACCCTGATCAACATTGGTATGTTGAACCAGATTAGGGTATTCCTCATCCACTACCTCAACCTACTCATTCTCGTAAATAAAACCCGTACTCATCTCAACATGTGGATCATTTAAGATCTCATCATCGTTTATAACCTCAACTTCCTCCTCAGCCTCTAAAACGGTTTATTCTTCATCATTCAGACCAAGCATAATAGCAATACGCTCTCGTGTTAGTGACTTCTCAACAAACTGCCCTACAGCAATCTCATCAGCATTGACCATACTTCTAATCACCCCCTCACCATCAATAAAAATAACAGTATCGGCCTCGATCATCTCAATCGGTTTAGCAGCCATATAATCTTGATAAGTGATAATCTGCTTCCCTGAATCATCAGCAGCACTTGTACCCGTACAAGAAGACGAGCGATGAGCTTGTTGTGGCTCACTTCCTCCAGCACCCGACTCATCTGGATCTTCGTCATCGTTCTTGAGTTTCTTTAATTCATCATCATTGCATGTAATTTTCAAGATGAGATCTTCTTGTTCTTTCAGTTTCACCCCCTGAGACTCAACAGTCTCACCGAGGGCTTTCGTCTCCTTTTGACAAAACGAGAAATAACTTAACAGCTTCTTTTGATTTTCCATCAGGCGTTCTTGATTCATTCGATCAGCCGACATTTGGTTTTCATAGAAATGGAGGAGATTCAACACCATACCCATTTGATGATCATGAGTCATAGTAATAAAAGAAGTAGGGAGGGGTTGGACTGGACCTTGAGGTCGGTTAAGCCTCAAGAATGAAACGACCATAGGTGGTGGAGGCATCATTCTTTGTGTAGGAGGAACCACCTAAGTAGCAGTTGAAGGAATTGGTATTGTAGATAAAACAGAATGAGGAATCATACCAAGCCTAGGATCCGAAGTAAGCGTGGTCGTCAAAGTAAGTTCCGGAGTGCTAGTAGTAAGCGGCACAGCCGGGCATTGAGGAGTGGACGACCTTGGAGGTTGAACTCCAAACGAGATTCCAGCCCTAGCTGACACTCGACGCTTTGATGATCCTTCCTTCACAAACTCCTTTCCTTTTCGTTTGTGATGAGCTGCTATGGCACCAGCTAAAGCAGCATCAACCTCAGCAGGTTGTAAAGCAGGAGCATCACCAATAACATTACCAGCACCACCATCTCCACCATCATTGCCACCATCATTTCCACCTGGTCCTTCCTCACGATCGGAATCTGAATCATCATGGATCCGCGATCATTGTCAGGACATACATAATCCAGATTAGCCAGATGACCAATCAGATGTTTGGTCCGAGGTGTATCCTTCCGATAGATCTTCATTCTTCTTACAATATCAGCAGTCATGTGATCAAATGATAACACATCTTCCACCAATGATTGATCAATCTCCATATTCGGGAACAAATCTATAATAATTAATTGTAAGAACCGAGGATACATGAGAAATTTCTTTCGGTGAACTGTTTGTAGGAACTGTTCCTTAAGATGATAGAAGATCATCTCTGAGAAGTTAAACGGCTTGTTAAGTACCAATGCAACAAAAGCTGACTGTAACATGATCCGGCACTCATCAAAACCTCCTTTACAACCTCCCAAGCAATGGATCAACACATGCATTAGATACTTGTAAGTTGGACACCATCCATTCTTGTTGTACATAGAATCTCCAATATCACGATCGTAAAATACACAACGAAATAAGCCGTTGATCAATTCCTTATTAAATTCACAAGGATTGCCAATGTTATCTCCAAATTGAAGTACACGTCGGATCACATCAATATCAACGGTGATAGGCGTTTGGTTGATTGTGGCTGTGGTGTGGTTCTCAACTTCAATGTATCTCGCCGTATTCAAGAATTGACGAATGATGCTTAGATAAACCTTAGGCCGAGCAGTCACAACAAAGTTGATAACTGATCGTCTAAGAAATGCAAACAAATCCCCAAATACATCTTCATCGGCAAAGTTTGTACCGACAAAGGCACAAACGTTATGCCGTGTATCAAACGGAAGTAAAGGAGCATCCTGAGCTGGTTGATCTTGTGGTGCATCAATTGGAGGATTTTGATCTACATTATCCGCCATTGAACTGTATAAATAAACTTGAATATAAGTGAAACTAATAAATAATAAAACTTATATAATAATTAATAAAAACAAACTTATTAATATTAAAACAATTAATCATGTCATTCGTTAGAAACAAGCTGATTCGTTACAATCATATAACGAATCACCTCTGTCGCTATCAAGTAAATAAGTAACGAAGGTGAAGTAGCAAATACTATGAAAATTGTAACTAACTTCAATCTAATTCACTATAGAAAACGAATACCAATCTGATTCGTTAAGAAGGTTGATTCCCTATTCTAGTTCGTTCGTGTTTGCTTAACGAATTGGACACGAAATTGTTCCAATTCGCTAAGCATAACAAATGGCCTTAATAGCTTAATCTTTGACTTATGTGGTCAAGGTCAAAACTAACCAAGAACACCAAAAGTTAAAAGTGCAAATATGATATCAATTACCCCATAATTATCGATGGATAGCCGAATAAATGACCATAAAGATCTCAAAAACTCATTCCGACTAAAATAATATCGATTTGTTGATCCAAACCGTGATACAAGTCAATTTAATTGAGGGTTTGAACGAAGCGTAAAACCCCGATAATAACAGTTAATCATTAACCCGACAATCAATAATCAAAACCTGATAAAAGATCACCATGGAACTCGGAAAGACATTCCAATGATAATGACATCAAAATAAAGTTATTTAACAGAGTGTTAAACACCCTGATGAAGGTTGTAAACCTCAAACACCCGATAACAAAACATCATAATTAACCAATCAAATCATCAGTATATTTGACGAAAATCACGAAGATATGATTGTGTATACCTTAGTAACTCAAAAGTGTAATCAAAATGCAGAAATTCAATGGTTGAGAATTATGAAAAATTTCGGCAGGGTAACAGTATAAAGTGAAGAAGAAGAAGAAGATGAATAGTAGGACGATTCGTATGCACGCCGTCCTATATACACTGGCACAGCACGATTCCCAATGTAACGAATCAGATGATTCGTTTGAATTTTGAACTAATGAATCAGGTGATTCGTTAAGTTAAATTAACACGTGTCATGACTAATCAGATTATAATTATTGTCTAATTCGTTAACATATGCATAACGAATTAAAGTCATTCGTTACAGAGTGCGGAAGCGAATTAGGATAACGAATTAAGCTGTAATTCGTTAGAATAACCTAATTCGTTATTCATAATTAACGAATTATTCTTTATTTAATTTTAAATGTTTAAATATATTAATAATGAATTAAATAAATAAATTAATTAAAGAATTAAATAATTATAAATTTAACTTAACCTGTATTACCGAGGACCTTTATCTCGATAATTGCATACCTTAACGTGTTTTTCCATTATAAACACTTAACTTAAAAAAATAAATAATATGTAAAAATAAAAAACGAAAATCTTTTTGGAATTTTGAATTTTTGTTAAAACGAAATATTTACCAGAAAATTATCCGAAAATTAAAATGTAAAACAGGAAAATATTTTTGTGTTTTTGTATGATTTTTCAAAAGCAGTACATATTTTTGGATTTTTGACGAGTTTGAGCAGAGAATCATATTGACCAAATTGCCCTTCCATCACAGTTTTATATTCCAATGATATTGTGACCAGCGTTAAGTCGGTCATTGGTATTGTTGTCCACTTAAATCTAATAACAAAACTTTCAAGCGTTTTTGTGATATGATTAACGGTTCAATTAAAGCACAGAATATCAGAAACTATCAGGCTCTAATCTCGGTTCAAGCTTAATTTGATTTTCGCCATATCACCCCAACTTGACTTAAACCATTATATTGTTGATCAAAATTTGAATTTTATTGAAAATTTCTTAACAATGCATTGAGTTTCCTTTACTGTGAGTGAATATGCACGAGTCAATCTGTTGGCTTACATACATTGTATCCCCAGGGGTCCGTTTCTTAATGGTATTGAGACGCGCGCAAGGGAGGAACAATATATGACTAACAACGGATTTTGATCAAGTCGGTAATTTAGATTTGTACGAGGTACAGCAGTGATCAAGTTTAATGGCTTTGGGTTTGCTCTAAAAGCGAATGAAATATTCATGCATATGAATACCCAGATGATTAAGCTGCATAAAGACTCACAATGTCCAGAACCTCAACACTTGTTATTTGCTTTATTTTATTTTTGGGTGATCAAACAAATATAAGGCTTGAGTATGACAGGTTATTACATTTCTGCCATCCTCACCGAGATTTTTGCTAGAGACCAGCACATCTTTCAATTTGGCGTTTCTTTATGTTTATATCACATACTTTACTCTACGTGTTTGTTTTAAGACCTACCAATGCACCAATGCAATTAATCACTCAGTCTTTTAAGCTAACTTCTTGCTGGATATGAGGTCAAAGCAATCAATGTACTATCATTTTTCTCTTTTTGCTTCAAAAACTCAAAATTTTGAGGAGCATAAACAAAATGAATTTAATAGCCCCAGTTAAATTAAGTCTATAAATAAATGGCTATACTATCCATTCACAAGTGAATAATATGACCAAAACTTGCAAGCATGCTTCACAAACTTAAATAACCGACATATTTTTCAGCGAGAAAATAAAGTAAAAATGCATAGCGAACGGCCCAACTACCTTCCATTATTAGGTAAATGGCTAACCCGAACATTTACTAGTAAATATCAGGACCAAACATATACAAGTATATGTCCTTCAAATATGAGTAATTAACATACTTTTCAGCGAATGTATGCAAAAATCTTTTTGGTTTTTCTCTATACATACTTAAACAACACAATCTTTTTGTCTTTTTCAAATTTTCCTATAAACAGAATAACTTCACAATCTTTTTGAATTTTCGGTTTTTTCTGTAAAATCTGAAAAACACAATCTTTTTGACTTTTCTGGATTTTAAATTGTTTTTGGTTTTTCAAAATAATTTTTAAAGGAAACATTAAGAACATGAAAACACAATATTTTTGTATTTTTAAAATTTTTCAATGTTTTTGGGTTTATCTATACAAACGAAAGGACAATCTTTCTGTATTTTCTATTTTTCACACCCTAAAAACTGAAACCAAAATAAAATTAATGAAAAATAACTGAAAATAAAGATAGTTATCCATGTTTCAGGATATCAGCAAGGATCTTCAATCCATTTAAACCAAGCAAAAATTGAAAACGCGTTTTGACAAAAGCTTTGGTAAATAGATCGGCTTTCTTAAAATCAGTATGTACTTTCTCAAGGTCGATTAATTTCTTCTCAAAGCAATCCCGAATAAAATGATATCGAATTTCGATATGTTTAGTTTTAGAATGTTGTACGGGATTCTTTGTGATAGATATTGCAACAGAGTTATCAATTAAAATAGGAGTAGTAAGAAACTTCAAACCAAAGTCGCGAAGATGTTGTTGTATCCACAAAACCTGGGAACAGCAACTCGAGGCTGCAACATACTCAGCTTCAGTGGTTGAAGTGGAGACCATTTTCTGCTTCTTACACTGCTAGGAAACAAGCCGGTTTACTAAAAATTGACACCCTGCCGTGGTTGATTTGAAGTTGGTCTTGCAACCTCCGTAGTCCGAGTCTGAAAAAACAAGCTCAAAGTTATCGTCCTTGGGGTACCATAACCCGATGTCTGGATTTCCCCTCAGATACTTAAGAGTTCGCTTAACCGCAGCTAGGTGAGTCACTCGGGGAATTGCTTGAAACCTAGAACAAAGACAAACAGAAAAAATAATGTTGGGGCGAGAAGCCGTTAGATACATTAAAGATCCTATCATTGCACAATAGATGGTAGGATCAACGGTATCCTCCAATTCACTCGGTGATAAATTGTGATCCACGTGGAGAGGAGTTGAAGGGATTTTTCCGGCGGATATCTTGAATCGGCTCAAGACATCATTCACATACTTGGTCTGGTGAATAAAGATTCCTTTTGCAAACTGGTGAACTTGCAACCCTAAAAAGAAATTCATCGCTCCCATCGAGCTCATCTCAAATTTCGTTTGCATTGACTTCTCGAACTCCTTACACAACGTGTCGTTTGTAGACCCAAAGACAATGTCGTCGACATAAATCTGAACTAGGAGAAGATCGTCACCAACAGTCTTATGAAATAAAGTGCAGTCGGCAGTCCCTCGCTTGAAGCCTTTATCAATCAGATGGTCGGCGAGCGTGCCATACCAAGCTCTCGGGGCTTGATGTAGACCATACAGTGCCTTGTTTAATCGGTAAACTCGGTCCGGATAATAAGGATCTTCAAAACCAGGTGGCTGTAAAACTAACACTTCCTCGTGTAGTTCACCGTTGAGAAAAGTACTTTTAACATCCATTTGATAGACCTGGATATTCTGATAAGCAGCATACGCTAGAAAGATTCGAATAGACTCTAATCTTGCAACTGGAGCATATACTCTAGTGTAATCAATACCATCTTGCTGATGAAAACCTTGCACCACTAATCGTGCCTTATTTCTTACGATCACACCTCTGTCGTCTTTCTTACACTTAAATACCCACTTAGTCGGAATAGCTTTCTTGACTCTAGCAGGTTTATCAATTAAATCCCAAACACCCAAACATGCAAATTGCTGTAATTCTTCTTGCGTGGCTTCTACCCAAGAAGGATCTTGAAGTGTCATACGAGGTTTCGTTGGCTCAACTTGGTATAGAAAGCAAGTGAATTTAGCAAAATTTACAATTCCCGATGAATGTAAATCAGCATATTCACACAATACGCTATTCTCACTTGACGAAGCAACTTGATGACGTGTTCCAACGCCCACATTAAGTTCTCTAATGATGTTTTCTTGTGGATGATAATTACGAATCCGAAGAGTGGGATTCTCATGAACAACAACATTATCAAATTAGTTAGTGTAATGTTCATCAAGTTCAGGAGATGAAACATTATCACTGTCAAGTTCAATAACTGTATCATCAGCTTGATTGTCATCAGAAGAAGTAGATACATTATCAAAAGAAGCAGGAGAAGCATCACATGGATCTTCAGTTGGAACATCAGGTTGAGCTTCAACGTCATTAGAACTTGAAAATCTTGGAATGGCCAAATGATCTTCAAAATTTGCTCGAACCAGGTCTTCATCAAAGTTCTCAGTTGATGGAGTAAATGAATTAAATAATCACTCATAATCAAACATCCAGTCGATACCTTTCCCTTGAGGAGGTGTGGTGTACTTTTGACAGTCCACATGATACCATTCATCAACACAACCAGAAGTGACATTAAATACCCTTTTCTTCAGAGACGCATACCCCAAGAAATATCCTTCAATGACTTTTTCTTCAAACTTACTCGCATCCTTCTTCAGCATTGTACAAGGACACCCAAAAGGTTCCAAATACTTTAAGTTAGGCTTTCGATTGTTTAAAAGCTCGTAACTTGTCTTCTTGAGTCGTTTGATAGTTAAAACCCGATTAAGCGTATAGCAAGCTGTATTCACCGCCTCATTCCAGAATTGAACGGGAAGCTTAGAATCAGCAAGCATAGTTCTTGCAGCTTCAATCAAAGTTCTATTCTTTCATTCAGCAACACCGTTTTGTTGTGGTACATAGGGTGCACTATATTCTCGATGAATTCCTATTTGAACGCAAAAGAAATCTAATACAGTGTTTTTAAATTCAGTACCATTATCTCTATGAATTCTCCTCACCTTGTGTTTGTATAGTGATTCGATCTTAGTGATAAGGTTTTGTACCAAAACCGGTGTTTGATCCTTTGAACTCATAAATAACACCCATGAGTATCTTGAATAATCATCGGTGACAACAAGACAATACCAATCTCCAGAGATACTAGCACGATTCATAGGACCAAACAGATCCATATGAAGTCGTTCAAGAGGAGTATCAATGGAATTCAATAACTTAGATGGGTGAGACTTTTTCTTTTGCTTACCCTTCTTGCATGCAATGCAGTGATCAGATAACTTAAAGTTCTTCAAGGAGACACCCTCAACTAAGTCATTCTCCATTAAATAATTCATCTTTTGAACATGAATATGACCCATTCTACGATGCCATAGAATAGAGTCCTTTTCGGTTGCTTTTGAGACAAAACATGTTTCGATAGACGTTGATACTTTAGAACTCATATTTAAGACATAAATATCATTAGATCAAGGTGATCCCATGACAACCATGTCCTCTGGAATCACGTATCCCAGTTTCAATATAAGACACTCTTCGTCAGTAAATACCGTGGTGTACTTTTTATCGCAGATTTGAGACACACTCAATAAATTATGGTCTACCTTGTCACAGTAATTGACCTTTTCAAAAGTAATGTGACCATTAGAAACTTCACCCTCTTGTGTTATCATTCCCCCAGAATTCCCAGCAAACGCTACATAACCTCCTTGAATATTTCTTACATTGGTTAGGAGGTCGAGATTTCCAGTGATATGACAAGAACATCCACTATCCATTATCTAGTTTTCACCAGACACTGTCTTGGATGTACCCTACACACAAAGTAAAAATGATTAGTTCAAAAAGGCAGCCCATGCCTCACTCTTGGGCACCTTTTGGTTTTCTTGAGAAATTTTAAATTTAGTCAAATTCAACTGTTTTTCAGCCACTTGTGAATAAGTTACCGGCTTCTTAGACTTACGTCTTAGATAAGCTGCTTGAACAATGTTTGAATTTGTGGTCTTACATATAGGATCAGGGAACAAATTTTGGTTTCACTAGACCATGTGTTTCATTTACATGAATAACCTTTCGAGGATTCACGTTTGAGAACATGATGTGAGTATCATCATCATAGGATACAGGACGTTTCAGAATCTCCTTTATCAAAGGAACCGGTTTCGGTTGGTCCTTAACAAAAGGATGAAGATTTTGAAATTTCTGTTGTCCACAATTCCTCACAACGTGACCTTGTTGACCGCAAAGAAAGCAACTTCGCATGTCCACGCGATCATTTTGAGGTTTAACCGTAGCATATGATAAAGGAGGATGATAACTCACGTTCTTCATAAAGCTCTTAGCTAAATCATCAGATGACACTGACTTCTTCTTTAGATAAAAATCCAAATTAGAACAATTAGAAAAACATTGCAAAGTATCCGTTCCAGTTGATTTTACAAACTGAACATTCTTAGCTTGTTTTAAATGTTTTAAACCTTGTTTTGCTTTAGTCAAAGGATCAGATGTCATTGATGTTTTAGCTTGAGCATATCGACGTTCAAGATCTTGAATCTTAGAGGTTTCATTGTGAAAAACACTTTCAATCAGTTCCGGTTTAATGATACTAATTGGAATGTCTTTCTCAGTGAACATCGTGTCAATCCCTTTCAATTTAAACACACGACCAGTTTTCGACTTTGAAACAGTATGATTGATAAAGCGCGTCAAATCCTCAACAGAAACTTTAGGCTTTTCTGGTTTCTTAGCCTTAACCGGTTTAACCTTAACATGGTCTTCTTTTCTCACATGAGGTTTGAATGAACCATACACAGCTTCCTCAAATTCATGAGGTTCACAAAGAATGTGATTAGAACTTGGAATGTTCTTGTTTTTGTGTATTACCTCTGGTTCAAACACATCCTCAATAATCACTTTGTCAACATTTTCAACAAAGACTTTAGTGCTTTCAATATGAGGTTTTTGAGTCGAAGATTGGGCTTTAACAGTTTCAGATTTAACAGGTTTAGATTTTTCTGAAATCACAGGTTCTTTTTCAATCAAATCCTCTTCTTTTCTAGCAAACAGATTTGGTTTATAATCATTCTGAAAAGGAGGTGGAATTTCAACAAAACATATACCTTTCTTTGAGTCTTTTTGCTTACCAGATACTTCAATTATTTCATTAAGCAAAAATGATGAATTTCTAAATTTGCCCAGTTTGTTCTTTAACTTGAAAACCTCATTCTCAAGTTCAGTTATCTTTGATCTATGTTTCAAGATTTCTTGAAACTTTTGATCATTGGTTGTCATTTTAACAGATAACTCAGCCTTAAGATCATGGTTACTTACCGACAAAACTTCAATCTTCTCTTGAGATCTCATTTGAGATTCAAGAGATTGTCGATAAGTATCCTTAAGTGAAGCAATCTCTTTCACTAAATTATTGTTATGGTTCTTCAAAGACTCTAACTTAGGTTTGTTAGTCTCACATTCAACACAAGTTACTTTAACAGATGAAGTAGTAGAGATAGAATGACTTGTGGCTATCTTGCTACTAACCAAATTTTCCTAAGAAGTCATGAAAGCTGATAAGAAGGAAAAATTTTGTTCAGCTTCTTTCATGTTTACACTCGGAGGTGATGAAAATTGATTTTGCAGTGGATGGACTTCCCAAACCAGTAGGAACATTGGGTGATCCAGAATTACCAGTAATATAAAAACATGCTCTTGGATCACTATAGATGGTTGTTTCGTTTTCACTTGCATTCTGTGTAAGAAATGCAGTGATCGGAGAAATAGTTGAACTTAGAGGCATGCTACCACCGTAGAAAGCAGGATCTTGACTTTCCTTGGAAGACTTCTGACATTTAAGATCGTATTCTCTTGCTTCAATCTTTTGCAAGAATTCAGTTGCAGTCAAGTCTTCATTCATGAAATAGTTATTCTCTTTCAAAACCATTAAAAACATAGAATAAGAACTTGGTAGTGCACTCTTAATAGTGTCAATCTTATCAACCTCAGAAGTTTCCAATTTCATTTTATCCATCTCAGCAATCAAGTGGTTAAACCTAGTCGTCATCTCCTCAACTATTTCACCTTTCAATAAGTTAAAGTTTCGAAATTGAAACTTGAGCATTACCTTCTTACTCTCAGCTATATTCCCCATACTCCTCATACGAATATGTTGGAATCAGGAAGCACATATCTTTATGCTACCCACTTGGTGAAAGATGTTTTCGGGTAAAGCCATGGTAAGAGTAGAATAAGCCTTTGTCTCAATTTCTAATGCTTTCTTCTCTTCTTGTGAGTATTGAGAGATTGCTTTAGGTGTATAACCAATTATCTCATCTCCAATCATAGGGACAGTGTACACCTCATCCAAACAATATGAGCAATCAGGATGAACAGAACCCAAATGAGCACGAAAACGGGGTTCCCATTTATCAAAATCACTTAATTTCATTAAGCGTGACCATTTTGAATGTGAGCCAATCTCAGTGTCCAATTGCAGCATTTGTTGCATTAACAGATTCTGTGAAGAATCAGAATACATACCAACCATGTTTGTTAAATGCTAATTTTCTCAAACTCTAAGGGTTACAATTGAAAATAAGACTAACAAGTTGTGAACAGTAAAGGTAACGAACTGTGAACAGTAAAGGTAACGAACTGTAACCAGTAAAGGTAACGAACTGTGAACAGTAAAGGTAACGAACTGTAAACAGCAAAGGTAACGAACTGTGAACAATGGTTAACGAATTACAACTTAACGAAGTTAAGATTGTTCAGGTAACGAATTAGAAATAATATTAACGAAATAATCCACGAAATGGTCCACGAATTAAGTAACGAAACAGGAGGTTTTCTTTAACGAATCACTAATAGTAAGCTTAGTGAATTAAGTAGCGAACCAGCTACAGTTAATGACGAATCAACCTATAGCAACGGTTGTAACAAACCTCTGACAACAAATGCCACATGGCAAAAGTTTTTATAAAAGAATTACCGAGGTAAGACACGTGTCACACGAACTAGTTGACACGAATTAGAATACGTAGCGAATTGGTTTACGAATTTGCTGATAATCTTAACGAATTAGCTAAAGTTATTATCGAATTAGCCAAAATGTTAACGAATTAAGCTGAAAGGTTACGAATTAGGATACACTTCAAATCTTCAAACCTTCAAACTCATATTTTCCAGATTTCTGGAAAACGTATGAACACAAACCCAGAAACCAAATCTGTATTACTCACACAATACTTAACCAAATCACTCAATCAAACTACCAAAACACTCGTAACCACAACGCGAATCCAATACAATTCATTCCGTAATCAATAACCAATAAACTCACATCCGATCTAACCAAAACCATTCCCCTGTTCTCGGCCAAAATCAAATTCAATCTAATTCAATCCAAATTCAAATAAAATTCCAATTCCGATTATCCAAACCTTTCCAATACCTTACACACCACAAATCCAATCCAATCAGTCCATAACACGTTTAAATCAAACTCAATTTAATCAAAAATTCAACCGAAAACAAAATTATACCAAAATAACAATTAATCGTCTACTAATAACGAATTAACTACCAAATCAAGAGAAAAAGAGCACCGAAAGCTCTAATACCACTTGTTTGAACTCGTTAATCCAACACAGATCTCATATGTATATGTATAATTAACCACTTAATAAGGATCTAGTTCGTAATTACTCTTGATTGTATGTTGTATATATGATATATTAGTTGTATGTATGTATGTGTATAATATTAATACTTAGATTGAAGCTTGAGAGTGAATCTGGGCAGGGGTTCGATAATATAACTCAATGCTTAAATTAAACTGTGGACTAAATCCACTATAAATAGAAGATGGATCTAGTTCGTTACACATTCCGTAATGAACTAGTATCCACTTCGTTACATACACTTAAATATCAATAACTTAACGAATCACCCCCTGATTCGTTAAACACCCTTAACGAATCAGGAGGGATAATAACTTAGATCTAGTTCGCTAAACATCCTTAGCGAACTAGACTATACTTTAACGAACCACTATAATAACTTAATATTTTATTACATAAATAAAATGACAAATACATTAACAATATATACATTACTCGAGACGCAAAACCGTGCACTAACAATCAATCAGACGCTAGCTCTGATACCACTTGTTGAAACACCGGATCTAATCAATACTAATTCGTTGTATGTTGATTAGATTATAAATCTAGTTATATGATATACTTTATGTTAGATGATAACATTTAAGTGAAGTGATTGAGAGAGTATTCGGACAGAGTATCAGTATACCTTATAATCAATACTTAAATTAACAATGGCAGAGCATGCCTTATATAGACGATGGGATGCCATTCGTTACACATACCGTAACGAATGGCCTCCATTCGTCATCATTTACATAAGTTAACATATGGTATAGCGAATGACTCATTCGCTATACCCCATTCGTCAACATTCCATGACAAATGGATCAATTATATAACGACTAAGGTCCATTCGTTAAACATCCTTAACGAATGGACATATACAAATAACGATTAATGTTCATCCATTAAACAACCTTAACGAATGAACTATAAATAATAACGAACTGGCTCATTCGTTAAACATTCATAACGAATGAGCCTTACATTGCGAATGGGTTCACTTACATAAATACCCTTTAACATTTAAATAATAATAAATTACAAAGGACTATTACAAAGATTCGAGACAACAAAACCGTGCACTAACATACATATTAATTTTATATATATATTAATTTTATATATATATATATATATATATATATATATATATATATATATATATATATATATATATATTTGACGCTAAAATTCTAAACCGTTTTAAAAAGAAATTTATTTTCTTTACTTATTTAATTAAATAACTATATAGTACAATAAATGCATAATAAAATAATACTACATATTATGAGTAATATATCTTTCGAATAATAATATAAAAGAATTTCATAGTTTACAAAAACGAATTTCTTAGTTAATTTATAAGTACTAAATAGTTATATATGAAAAGATAAACATAATAAAAGATCATTACCCAAAAAGTCATAAGATAAATTGTTTTAGGTATTAATTTGAAAGATAGTGGGTTATAACATAATATTAACTCATCTTCCTCCTTTGAAGATGAAATAAACACAATTCTCATATTTTAAAATTTTATTTGCTCCATTAACTAGGTATTATATTTGTATATGTATATACATACATACACACAAACATATATAAATAATCATAATTATAAGTGTGTGGGGTTACCTAAGTTCAAGATGATCAACCGGTAGTGATAGTGATAGGTCATCGATTAAGGTTAAAGTTGGTTGTGTCGTGACATCGATTGTAGCAGCTCAGATATTGTGGTGGGGGCTGGTTATGTAGCGGAGATAGTATTACTTTGTTGTCTATATTTGTATCGGCTTGCCGAAAAAAGTGTAGGTTGGCTGGAAACTTGTTTTGAGCACTACGGGTTTCCTTAGCTTTTAAGTTTAAGTTTAACAATGGTAGTGATAAAAAAAATGTTTTCTGGTTAACACGGGTTCCGTCGTGATGTCGTGCGATGGTTCAAAGGTGGTGTGGGGAATATTAAGAAGTGAATCTATTGAAAGAAGGTTCCTGTTTTGGTGTTTAGGTTCATGTCGATTTGTCGGAGAAAGTATGGGTTGGCTAGAAACATGTTTTGATGCTTCCGAATACTTTTGAGTTTGTCACCCGGTGAAGAAAAGTACTACGGTATCTATTTGTTATGTGAGTGGGTTCATTTCGATTCGCTGGAAGCGTGCATCGTATTCGGAAGTTAACAGAAGGCGTTGTTGTGTGAATGTTTAGTGTGTGTTAAAGGTTTGAAGAAGATACATATTTTCTTTGCAACAAAGGTAGAGTGGTATAGATAGGGATGGATAGTCATGTTGACTTCAGATATTCCCTTCAATAAATGAACCCATTTTCCATTACTTCCATCCTAATTAACTTTTGATTTTATCTGTATGATTTTATATATTTCTATTACTAGTTATTAACTTTTCTTAATTTCACTATTTATTATAAATTATTAATATAAGTTTTTATATTATTTTGGGGTCAGGTTATAAGGCCAAAGTTAAAATACAAAGTACAATAAAAATGAGAGAGTGAGAATGAATCATATCTATTGATCTTAATTTTGGATGGTGGAGATTAATTTAAGAATAAAAATTAAAGAGAATGACATAAATGTAATAACCTACTTATGATGACTTTCTCTCTCCACATGGAAGGCACATGTCAATTCCTCAATTATTTTAAAACGTCTATAACTTTTTCATGCGTCATTTTTTTTAGAAATTTTTTTACCATAATAGCAAACGTTTTTTAATCTTTAATATGAATATAATATTGTTATATAAAAATAAAAAAAATAGTGATTTTTTTATATTGTGTTATTTGGTTGTCTATTGTATTTTTTAATTGAGTTTTTCTATGCATTGTGTTATAGATTTTGGTTATTGTGTTTTTCAATTGATAATCATATTAAAGATAAAAAATAAAAAAAGATTACTTCATTGTGCCTTTTTGTTCGTCATTGTGTCTTTGTGCTCAACATTTGTCATTAGATTTATCATTGTGTTTTAGTTATTCTGCTCAACATTCACTTAAGTTGAGAAAAATAGTATTAGGTTCATTGTGTATTATTACGTTCAAGTCATTATGTAATATGTAGATTTCATTGTGCTTTACGTTTAAGGTCATTGTGTTATATGTATTTACCATTGTGTCTTACGCTTCAAGCCATTGTGTTATATGTATTTATCATTGTGTCTTACATTTCAGGTTATTGGGTAATATGTATTCATCATTTTGTTTTTTGTATTAGATAATTTGTTGGTATTTTTCATTATATTTACATATTATTACACAACGGTACTATTAGTATTTTAAAAAAACACAATGATCAATTGAAAGACACAATGGCGAAAAAAACACATTGAGAAACATAAAGACACAATGGTACGCAAAAAGACACAATGACGTAAATATCTTTTACTTTTATATAACAAAATCGTACTCGCATTAAAGATAAAAAACGTTTGTTATTATGGTGAATTTTATTATTAAAAAAATATCATATGAAAAAGTTATAGACGTTTAAAAATGATTGGTGAATTAACATGTTATTTGCATGTGGAAAGAGAAAATGTATATTATTACTTTTATACCATTTTTCCTTTGGTCCCTACTTGACACATGTCAACTAGTTATGGCTTCTTACACTTCTCATTTTTGTTGGCCTTTATAAAATAACTCAACCCTCAATTATATAGTTTCGTTAAAAAATGTATAAAAGGCAAAAGGTTATTTACCAAAAAACTATGAACTAATATTTTCATAATGTGGATTCAAATCTTTTTTTTTTCCAAAGAGTAAAGTGTAATTTTCATCAATGAGTTCTGATCACTTTTGCGAATTCATCCAAAATCATATTTTTTTGTGCATATGGACCATTGAGGTTTCACGATTTTTGTCAATTTCGTCCAAAACACTAACTTCATCCATTTATTAAAGTTAAATGAGGTTTAATTACTAAAATACCCTTAATACTATAAGACAAAATCATTATAAGAACAAAAATAATTACTAATATTTAAACACCTTTTATTTGTATCCCCCTCACTATAATGGTGAGGGTAGGTTTGAATCTTGAAGTGTGTGCGTTGAATGATCTTAGTTAATATGATATGGATTAAATGTAAATAAAAAAAAGTTCCATAATTCCTGTCACTTAAAATTTGAATTGATACTAGTAAAAGAGCTCGTGCGTTGCAGCGGGGACAAAACATGAATTAGGTCAGTAACATTCGTTTTGTGATTCATGGTCGATTTTACATGGTCACCCTTTTGAAAACATATGATTGATTTAAAATATAAAAACAAGATTTTGACTTTTAAAAGACAAATCGAACTCTAAAGGGTCATTTGTATTTTTTAGTATTGTTTGAAGTTGGTTTCGAATGGCCAATATACCCTTATCATGAATCTTACATGTTTGAGCCTCATCATCATTATACAAACCTCATGCTTAAGTGGCTTTGGTAAAATCTTTAAAATGTGTCTTAGCCAACATTTATTAATTGATAACAAGCTCAACTAATAGACTCCATTTGTAAATGGGGTTTGAACTCTAAAGTCAATTGAAGATCTATAGACGCTTCAAAACAAAAATAAAATTACTTGTTGGACAAGATGTATATCATAGAACAAAGGAACATCAATAACAGAACAAAGAATCTAATATCAATATATCAACAAGAGGCATCATCTTTAAAACTAATACCACACATTTCAGACGGGTTTCAAAGAATTAAGTTGCATGGGCGTTTTGGGGATTTTTGATGGTATATTTTAAAACAACATGTTGCCAACGCGTACAACTAAGCACAAACACGAACATATATTAAAACATATTTTTTGTTCATGGTCCTTCATCAACAAAATGGGAATGTTGATGTTTATGTTGTTGACATGGCGATGGTGTTAATCAAGTGTACATTTGAGATTTAAAAAAAATGATCCGTGAGACATTTCCAAAAATGTATTCAACGTTGAATCTTTTGTTTGACTTTTCAAAGTCAACCTTCAAATATCTCAACATAATTACTCTACTCATATAGAAACTGATAAACACATATTCCATTCTAGAACATTAAACACTACAAATACAATCAAGTGTAAGTTTGAAATTAAGAAGGTGTTTGGCATTCCTTATTTTCTGCTAATATAGAAACTGATAACTTATTAACTTATCATCTCACAATAAATCACAATACCAAACACATTTTAAATTTTTCAAAAGTTAATAAGTCATAAGTTGCTCAAAATAAGCAATCCCAAACACACCCTAAATTAACAGACATTTCACGAGTATGTCCTATTTCACATGGGTCACACCATTTCCTGTCATTCCACATATGTGCCTTCAATCTAGTAGCATGTTCACACAATTTCATATGTGTGTCATCAGTCTTTCAAAAAGAAAATAATCATAGATGCCTCATGTGCAACGTTTTTATACACTTTATCAAAATCTTAAACGCATAGTCCTTTCTGTAATAAACAACAAACTCTAGAAATATAACTCATTGGTAATCAAACAGATTGTTTACAAAACTATATGTACTCAAGGAAAATGAGAGGCGACCCGATTTAACCTAACCCAACCCGTTATGACTTAAGCCATTTAAATGATATTTACATAAATTAAGATATGATTATAATAAGTTATTTCAATCTCTATCTTCACCAACAACCGAACTACCCAAACCCAATCTACTCGATGTAACGACTTGGGTATTCGAATTTATTAAATACCCGACTAGGTTCGATGTTCGGGTTATTTTTATTGTGTTTGTCGAGTTTAAATTTGTTTAATTATTAATATATTATTATTAAAATTTTTATTTAATTATTTACAGTTATATCTTTCTTATTTTGGCATTTTTAACCCAAAATATAAACTTTTATCCATTTTCGTACCCATCCTCAAGCACTAGGGACTTAAACTGTAAATACCCTTATAAACCATATTGGATAATTTGGTATCCATACCCAAACCCAAATCCTTACCCGTTTTCGTATCCGACTTCAATTTGGAATGTCTTGGACCTCAATTTTCGTAGCGGTTATAGAATTGAATCAGCGATTGTGTATTACTTAGCTATTGCGGCCTACCGACACTCTAAACATGGTTAATCAATCAATTTTTATTCACGATTCTTATTTTACTAAGCCTACCTAATGTGTTCATCGATATATACTATATGTATCACCATAACTGAATTAAACTTGCAGAATCGATCCTTATTGCATCGTCAACTAAACCCTGACACTAATTGGGTTATCGCAGCCTTCATTAACCGTTTGTGATCTTGTTCTTGGCCGGCCACTGTTCGTTCAAGTTAGAGCCTTTACGACGTTATCCAAGGTAATTAGTTAATCAAACACAGTCGCTATTGTATAATTAATAATAACCCTAACATATAATCTATAAACAACAACCGATTAATTTGATTTTGATTTCTAGGGTTTTTTCTAACCGTTCTCTTTTTCTGTCAGCTTATATATTTCTATTTCTGGATTTGTTATCATCTGCCTAGCTAGATCAGCTGGCTGGGTGTTTGCGTAAACCTCGTTGAGCTGTCCACTGCCGCGGATTCGAGTCTCGGCCAGGCCTATTATTTTTTGAAATATTTTTTATTTATTCATTCAATCATATTTAAACATCAAGTAATATTGTAAATGTATAAAAACACATAAGTAATTTTTATTTTATGAAAACCGACACTTAAACTATTTATTTTTCCGAATCTTAGTTAAAATTATATATATATATATATATATATATATATATATATATATATATATATATATAGGATGAGCATCATTACAGAACTGTTAAATTATTTAAGAACTTGAAGGAACCCTTGAAACCTAACGTTTTTTATAAAATTTTTTGTATGTTAATGTTATTTAAGTGTAGTTTTATCATTTTTTATATCTATAATTACGATTACAATTTTGAAAATTAGTTTTATACGTATCTATGTTTTGTTTTACACATATGTAAATTTGTTGGTACATAAATTTTACACATATGTAAACTTGTGATTAATTTATGTAATTAAATTTTTTTATATTAAATATGATAAAACTACTCTTAAATAATGTTAATATGTGAAAAAAAATTATAAAAAATTTTGGTTGTATAAAGTTCCTAAGAGTTCTTAACTTTTTTAGAGTTCTTAAATGATACCAACCCTATATATATATATATATATATATATATATATATGGACGAGTTATAATAAAAAGAAATAGTATTCTAGGAAGAGTAAGAATAAATCTAAGCCTTTGGATCTATGATCTAGTGGTTAAGATTGGTAGTTTTTAAAATACCAAATAATTTCCTAGGATGTTGGATTTAGGCTACATAGTTTCCTAACTCTAAATTTTATGTCATTCCTACTCTTCCTACAAAACTATGTCTTTTTGATTTTAACCCTTTAGAAAAGGGTTCAAATAAGAATAAGGAGATTCATACGAATGATAAGAACCAACAAAATTTTGACATTTAGCATTACAAATTATGGTGAAAGAACAATTCTAGGAAACTATGTCAGTTATAATGATGAAAGAGTAATTCTAGGAAACTATGTCGGTTATTGGTAATTTTAAATCTCAACCAATGATTAACATGGTCCAATAACTATGATTTATTTCTAGTCTTCTTAAGAAACTACTTATTTTTAGGATAACCATCCCCGTGGTGGGTTAAAACAAAAAGAGATAGTTTTCTAGGAACAGTGAGAATAGATCTAGGCAATTGGATTTAAGATCTAGTGGTTGAGATTGTTAGTTTCCAAAATGTCCAATAGTTTCCTGGTATCTAGCATTTAGGCTACTTAGTTTCCAAACTTCAAATTTTATACATTTCTTACCATTCTTAGAAAACTATTTCATTTTATTTAACCCTTCTCTCTCTATATATATATGTATATATATATATATATATATTAGTTATGAAAATTTGTTAAAAGTGTTATTATTAAAAAGATTTTAAATCTAAAATATGTGTTTGTTATAATCTTGTTAATTAACGTATTAAAGGTATAATTTTAAGTATTTTATGAAAGAATCATATTTTATATAAATATTATTATTTATTAATTATACTTTGTTATATACAATATTTATTAACAGAAATATTTATTAATAATAAAAATACTTATTAAAAGTATTTTAGTTTAAAATAAATATATTAAAAACAATCTCTTTGTATAATCTATTCAAAAGTCTTATAAATTTAATTTAAGTATTTTTATGTATTTTTTAATATAATTAAATCATATTATTTATGCTAAAACTTCGATAATAAAATTAATAATAAATCTAAGTAATATTAAACTTTTGTTAGAATGTACTCGATCAACGAATCCCAAACCTTTATCTAATCTTAGTTCCGTTATTCAAATTATACTTATTTTCCTTAATTATTCATTACTAGAACATCTCGTTGGTATTTCTCGAAGAACTTGATCAATCACCCACATTCTTATTATTATCTTATTCGTTTTTGCTCGTCTGTTAAGGTGAGTACCACATTCCCCCTTTTTAACTCATTTTTAACCGTTTTGGGGACATATGTGTTTAATATTTATTTCCCTACTATTTAATACACAAACTTCAACTATTGTCACTTGTGTTTAACGATTTGTACCTTATTTATTATGCGCTTATTATGCGCTTATTTGCTTTACGTGAACCGCATTCGTAGAGGTCCAACATAATCTCATAATAGTATGATCATACGACAGTCTTAATAGCTTCTTGCTTTTCGACAACTCATTTATTTACTCTTTGGTTGAATTGCTTAGCTCATTTGACTTTGTTGCGCATTTATTATCTGTTTTATATATATATACATCAAATCTGATGTGTTGCTCACTCAACTTTGTGTTGAAAAATCTACTTTATTTTTAACGCATATGTAGGTCATCGTGTGATGTGAAGTTAGTTCAAGTTATGGAAGATCACTTAAGATTAAAGATAGAGAAATAAACGAGACATTTGCTACATAATTTATGTTGGTTGACAAACTATTTGTTGATTTGAATGTTGTATGGAATATTTTGTCTTTATTGAATTTATTTAAATAGATATTGAAATTTCTCATATTGCATGATAATACCTTGAGAGCTGTGAGCAATCAGTTCACAGCCCGACATTTCCGCCGTAAGTTGGGGTGTGACGGATTGGTATCAGAGCCATGTTTAAGGTAGGTCGTTGGTGGTGCCATAGTAGCATGCTTAGGAGCCCCGTATATGGTTATATGTTTACCTTATGGGTTCAAATAAATTGTTTACAAATTTCTTAGATATTTATATATTTATTATTTATTGTATTGTTATGCACACACACACAACTCCGAGGCTATGCCTCAACATTCAAAGAAAACTTTTCGTAAGTAGATTGCCTTTTTATTTTTGGGAAATTCCTTAAGAATTCCCTACTTTTGTTTTTACTCTATACCTTAAGGCTAGGTAGTGTGACAAGTTACGGCCGTAACTAGAAGGGGGAGAGTATTATGAGTTAGGCCTTGGCAAAACGGTTCTGAGAACCCAAGGTAAGACGCTATTCCTTACCTAGATGATAACCTGACCACAGTACTAAAGCTTATAGGCCAAAGAATGAACACAACTGTCATACGACCGACCCCTTAGGTTGTTTTTAAACCGAATTCATGGTGATTCCTGGCTAAACTCGGTTTTTCCAGATTATTGTGTTTTTTTTATTTAAATGATTAGTTGGGTGAAAAATCCATGGAACTCATGGGCACTTTTATTATCCATTTCTCTGTTTGTTTTGTGTTTTTTGTTGGAGTTCATCATACATGGTGATTCACGGGATGCTCCAACTACTGATATTTCTATCGTTTGTTCGTTGTTTAGTTTGGTTGGTTAAAACGCCATGTAACGCTCATTAGGCTGACAAATTTCATTGCATTGTTAATTCTTAATTAGTTGGGAATCAAATTGTCATGTAACCCTCATGGGCTTTCTAACTCTGTTGTTTTATTCGTTAGTTTTGTTGGGCCATTCAAATTCCCATGGAAAGCTCATGGGAGGCCAACATCCACAATTTATATTTCATTAGTTATTGTAAACTTAATCAAATAAAAGTCTAAATTTTAAACTGACTTATCTTCTCGTGTAGTCATCACACATTAATCATATTAACTACATCATTTAATAACTATTTACGCTATCTACATAATTAAACATTTTATTATTCAAATGATTTCCTCAATATATCCTTCAACTTATAAATCTTTATTTTTGGTCCTCGTGGAATGTCTCATCTAAGAAACCACCTTCATTCTCGACATCAATCGTCTGATTCTCACCACCACCGTATAGCTGCTTGTATAGCCAAAGAGTTAACTGCTACGATCCCTAGGATAACAACCCAAATTCAGAACCTCCATGCAATCGATCCAACCTTTTCCACTAACCACTCTCCTGGTAATGGTAAATCATCTACCACCACTCATCCTCACAATAAGAAACGTAAGAACCCGATTGCAACTAATCCTACTCAACCGTGAGCTTCTTAAACTTTTCCGAAAAAAAGACCTTACAAAGGAGCGCACCCCATTTGCAATACTTGCAACCGTCACCACCCGAGCAACTCCAATTGTTGTTTTTGCACCAATTGTAACCGTTATGTCTGCCTTGCTGATTATTGTCGCCAAGTCCGTAGTGCACCAACTTCCCCACGACGATTTGAGACGTCCGTTTCTCGGGACGGTACCATGCCATCCACTCAACCTGGTGTTCCTGATACCCGTGCTTGCTACCATTGTGTAAACCCAAACCATATTCGTAATACGTGCCCGCATCATAACCATGCTCATCAAGCCCATACTACGACTACAACCTACTACTTGACCCATGCTCACCAGGCTCAAACCCATCAACCTCATGTCCTTCAAGCTCCTTCCATCAATCAAGGTCAACCTTACCTAACCCAGCACTACCAAACCCCGCAATCGCAAGCTCAAGTTTACCGGACATATTTCCACTAGACAACCTTCTTGCAAACTGTTCAAGCTCAAGTTATTCAAGCTATCCCAAGTCAATCTACCTCGACTGCTCCAGCTCCTATGAATGCAACTCCTCATGGTGCTTCAAGTCACGTCAATTTAGCTACTCAAGGACCCCGAAGACTATTGCTGCTTTTGTTATCTTATCTTAATCTATTTTGTCTTTTTCCTAATTATGATATTGTAACGCCTGTGTGGCCTTGAACTATTTCAGTTTGAACTTTTTATCCTTCGCATATCTTACCTTATGAATAAACTTTCTTTTGATTAAATATGTTGTTTATGAAAGCCTACCTCTATCTTATTTCCTTACCCTCATTTATCACAACCTATTCACCTCAACTATTAATAAGTTATCTCTTTTACAACTTTAAATACTTATATTTTTACGTTGAAAGTCATCTTAAAATTTCTTTGCTTTATTAAAATTCACTGCAACTTTTAAAATTGTTTTATACAAGGGTGATTTTCTAATATTATAATTAAAAAACAAAAAAAAACTTTTGTTTTCTTAAAATCATGTTCTTTAAATGTTTTGTAACCCACACAATGAAACGAGTTATGTAGAACATCTGATAATCTAAGTAATTATGGATGCATACGTAATTACCAAATCCTCGGATGGAAATCATAATCCGAATAGTTGTTTATCATAATGAAGAACCGAAATTTGTTGAGATAACGGTACAAATGTAAAGCTGATAAGGTCATGGTGGATACGCCGCTGGTACATCCTATATATAAGTGCCCTTATCGTGTTTTCATTTGGAGCGTTACTTTTACTATCTAAAGTTTTGTACTATGTATTTTTATTTTAATTGTGTTTTTATAGTATTTCTTAATTTCGGGACAAAATTCCCTAAAGTAGGGGAGACTGTAACAACTCAGGTTTTCGAATTTATTAAATACCAGACTAGGTTTGATGTTCAGGTTATTTTTATTGAGTTTATCGAGTTTAAATTTGTTTAATTATTAATATGTTACTATTAAAATTTTTATTTAATTATTTATAATTATATCTTTCTTGTTTTGGCATTTTTAACCCAAAATATAAACTTTTATCCATTTCTTTACCCATCCTCAAACACTAGGGACTTGAACTGTAAATACCCTTATAACCCATACTGGATAATCTGGATATCCATACCAAAACCCAAATCCTTACCCTTTTTGTATCCAGATTCAATTTGGAATGTCTTGGACCTCAATTTTCGTAGCGGTTAAAGAAATTGAATCAATGATTGTGTATTACTTACCTATCGCGGCCTACCGACACTCTAAACATGGTTAATCAATCAATTTTTATTCGCAATTCTTATTTTACTAAGCCGACCTAATGTGTTCATCTATATATACAATATGTATCACCAATAACTTAATTAAACTTGTAGAATCGGTCCTTATTACGTCGTCAACTAAACCTCCAACACTAATTGGATTATCACAGCCTTCATTAACCGTTCGTGATCTTGTTCTTGGCCGGCCACTGTTCGTTCAAGTTAGACCCTTTACGACGTCATCCAAGGTAATTAGTTAATCAAACACAGTCACTATTGTATACTTTACAATAACCGTACCATATAATCTATAAACAATAACCGATTAATTTGGTTTTACTTTCTAGGGTTTGTTCTAACCGGTTCTCTTTTTCTGTCTGCTTATATATTTCTGTTTCTGGATTTGTTATCATCTGCCCAGCTAGATCAACTGGCTGGGTGCTTGCGTAAACCTTGTTGAGCCGTCCCCTGGCGCGGGTTCGAGTCCCGGCCAGGCCTATTGTTTTTGAGAAATATTATTTATTTATTCATTAATCATATTTAAACATCTAAATATTGTAAATGTATAAAAACTCATAAGTAATTTGTATTTTATGAAAACCGACTCTTAAACTATTAGTTTTTCCGAATCTTAGTTAAATATATATATATATATATATATATATTAGATATGAAAATTTGTTAAAAGTGTTATTATTTAAAGATTTTAATCTAAAATATATGTTTATTATAATATTGTTAATTAACGTATTAAAGAGTTTAAGTATTTTATGAAAGAATTATATTTTATATAAATATTATTATTTATTAATTATACTTTATTATTTACAATATTTATTAACAGAATTATTTATTAATAATAAAAATACAAATTAAAAGTATTTTAGTTTAAAATAAATATGTTAAAAATAATCTCTTTATATAATCGACTCAAAAGTCTTATAAATTTTATTTAAGTATTTTTATGTATTTTTTATATAATTAAATCATATTATTTATGTTAAAATTTCAATAATAAAATTAATAATAAATCTAAGTAATATTAAACTTTCATTAGAATGTACTCGATCATCGAATCTCGAACCTTTATCTAATCTTAGTTCCGTTATTCAAATTATACTTATTTTCCTCAATTATTCGTTACTGGGACATCTCATCGGTATTTCTCGAAGAGATTGATCAATCACCCACATTCTTATTATTATCTTATTCGTGTTTGCCCGTCTGTTAAGGTGAGTACCACATTGCCCCTTTTTAACTTATATTTAACCATTTTGGAGACATATACGTTGAATATATATTTCCCTATTATTTAATCCACAAACTACAACTATTGTCACTTGTGTTTAAAGATTTGTACCTTACTTGTTATGTGCTTATTTGCTTTACGTGAACTGCATTCGGAGAGGTCCAACATAATCTCATAATAGTATGATCGTATGACAGTCGTAATAGCTTCGTGCTTTTCGACAACTCATTTTTTTACTTATTGGTTGAATTTCTTAGCTCATTTGACTTTGTTGCGCATTTATTATCTATTATATATACATCAAATATAGTGTGTTGCTCACTCAACCTTGTTTTGACAAATCTACTTTATTTTTAACGCATATGCAGGTAATCGTGTGATGTGAAGTTAATTCAAATTATGGAAGATCACTTAAGATTAAAGATAGAGAAATAAACGAGACATTTGCTGCATAATTATGTTGATTGATGAACTATTTGTTGATTTGAAAGTTGTAAGGAATATTTTGTCTTTATTGAATTTATATAAATAGATATTGAAGTTTCTAATATTGCATGCTAGTACCTTGAGGGCTATGAGCAATCAGTTCATACCCCAGCATTTCCACCGTAGGTTGGGGTGTGACACTCGACAACCACACGAATCGGTTAATGCTTATAATATGAAAACAAAAAAATAATATATTTTCTTGTATTAGAGTGTGTTGGTCACTTGTTGACTTTGTAGTTAGTTAGGTTGTTATATAAGTAACAAGTCCTTAGATAGTTATAGTTGTTTTAATGGTTTAAAAACCGGTTTGTTACTGATACCGCATTGAGCTAAAAAATGGTACAATCGGTTGAGCCGGGTTGTATGTTGGTGCATGATGTCAGTAGTTCAGTATATAGTGTCTGTAATCGAGTTAGTTGGAATAGTATTTTGTAATAAGCGAAGTTAGCTCACATGTTCGCTGATATAGGCGAACTTGTAGAGTAAGCGAAGTTAGTGACAACTTCGCCTAAACATGCTAGGCGAAGTTGTCGTGTTATATAAACATTAGGTTACGGCTTGTTTAGGGGGGGTTATTCATTGTATCGAGTTTACGAGTCCAGTGTTTGTGATTGATATCACGTGTTTTCGGTTGCAATACAACGTGTCTTTGTTTATTGTAACGTGTGTTTGATCATGTTAACTCGTATCGTCTTCTACGCTCGTAACGTCTTACGTAGGGATTCCGCACCTACGTAGAACGAGATATTCCGTGTAGATCCGGCTGGGAACCTACAATTGGTATCAGAGCTTTTGCTCGTGATTGTGTGGTTCGGGATTATCACGCGGGTATAGAAATCGTTCCGTTCGACTATTCGCGGGACGAGTTTACCGAGTTTTTGTGTCCTACTCACCTCCCACCATCAAAAACAACCCATAACACCTTCGCATACCTCGCAAAATCCAGAAATCAAACCTGCAAAATCATCGTGTTCATCAGGCGAAGTTGCCGCTACTGTTTGTAGGGTTTAGGCGAAGATATAAGGTTAAGCGAAGTTATCCACAACTTCGCCTTCCACACAAGTTCGCTTATCTCAAGCGAAGTTACCCACAACTTCGCCTACCTCACAAGTTCGCTTATCTTAAGCGAAGTTATCCACAACTTCGCCAAATCAGGCGAATTTAGAAAAGAGAGAGAAGTTACGAATTCAAGCGAAGTTCAGACTTAAGCGAAGTTAACTTCAACTTCGCCTACAGTTCTGTTAAGAATAAAATTTTTATTTTTCGGGTTTCTTTGTGTTTCGTGAAAGATGACTTCTATAAACATTACGGAACTGGTGAAGATGGAAGTGGAAGCGGGTTCAGCTACTAAGGCACCGAAGATGCTTAAGGGAACCGAT